>NW_024539619.1:0-150556 GCF_016647785.1 Suillus fuscotomentosus
GTTTCTACATAGCCAAAATATTACAAAGTGCATAGCATGTTTTATCAGTCTCAAGATCCAAGTTGCTGGTGCTCCTCTAATCCAACACTCCTGTCTCTCATCTTCCCTGTTTGCCAGTTTCTTCATCTCCTGATCTTCTGCTTTGCCAGTTGGCCAGTTTCCTGTCCTCTCATTCTCAAATTTTCGAGTCTCTACATTGTCTTTTGCTCCCTTTTTAATTTTCACAACTGTTTTCTGCACAATCTCTTTTATCTCCTTGACCACATATTTCTTGTTTCATTTTAGTTTCATTGTTTACTGTATATATGTACCCTAAACAATTACAGTAGGCAAAATACTGGTGTTAATGCAGGGTGGCAGTCCAAGACTCCCACAGTGCATGGCTTGCTTCACAATGACTCCATATAATTAAATTTATACACATTGCATGCTAAAATATACAACAAGCAGGATTATGTAAGAAGAGGCCTGCACATGGTAGGAGTCCTGGACTCCCACATCTTGTACTCAGGTGGTTTGAGGCTTGCACACAGTGGGAGTCCTGGACTCCCACATTTGACACTCAGGTGGTGTGAGGCCTGTACACAGTGGGAGTCCTGGACTCCCACATTTGATACTCAGGTGATTTGAGAGGCCTACACACGGTGGGAGTCCTGGACTCCCAAATTTGACACTCAGGTGGTGTGAGGCCTGTACACAGTGGGAGTCCTGGACTCCCACATTTGATACTCAGGTGATTTGAGAGGCCTGTACACGGTGGGAGTCCTGGACTCCCACATTTGACACTCAGGTGGTGTGAGGCCTGTACACGGTGGGAGTCCTGGACTCCCACATTTGATACTCAGATGGTGTGAGGCCTGTACACAGTGGGAGTCCTGGACTCCCACATTTGATACTCAGGTGGTGTGAGGCCTGTACACGGTGGGAGTCCTGGACTCCCACATTTGATACTCAGGTGGTGTGAGGCCTGTACACGGTGGGAGTCCTAGACTCCCACATTTGATACTCAAGTGGTTTGAGGCCTGTACACGGTGGGAGTCCTGGACTCCCACATTTGATACTCAAGTGGTTTGAGGCCTGCACATGGTGGGAGTCCTGGACTTCCACATCTGATACTCAGGTGGTGTGAGGCCTGTACACGGTGGGAGTCCTGGACTTCCACATCTGATACTCAGGTAGTGTGAGGCCTGTACACGGTGGGAGTCCTGGACTCCCACATTTGATACTCAAGTGGTTTGAGGCCTGCACATGGTGGGAGTCCTGGACTTCCACATCTGATACTCAGGTGGTTTGAGGCCTGCACATGGTGGCAGTCCTGGACTCCCACATCTGAGACTCCAGTGGTGTAAGGCCTGCACATGGTGGGAGTCCAGGACTCCCACATCCATATCATGTAAACAAATGAAGTATAGAACATAGTGACAGTCCCTGCAATATAACATAACATAACATAACATAACATAACATAACATAACATAACATAACATAACATATTGTAAATCTGAGACTGTACAATGAAGTATTAAGCATGTAGTAGTGAGAGGCCTCAAACACTTTTGGTAAATGTCACATGATAAAGACATCTTCTGTAAAATGCCTTCATTTTAGAATTGTTGGAAAAGTAATAGTAGACTTGCAGATAAACAATCTATGCTATCCAAGATGTCAAATGTAAACAAAGGTTTCAAAATGAGCTATAAGTGTTTGTCCATGTGGCTACAACTAATCTTTGGAAATCTCAATGCCCAAGTGCGCTCGACAGGTGTGAGCAGCCCTTGCAAATCTTGGGAACTGGGCAAAGAAAATAAAAATCTAGGTAACTCCAAGTTTGAGAAGGAGAACTTTCATATGAGTAGTATGTAGGTCACACCCCAGTCACATCATGTGATGTTGACTGAAAGTGCTTGAGGCCTACCTTACATGATACTACTGACTGTATCTATGAGTATATAATGGATATGCATGTTGTTGAAGCCTGCACACAGTGGGAGTCCTGGACTCCCACATCTTGAACTCAGTGATTTGAGGCCTGCACACAGTGGGAGTCCTGGACTCCCACATCATATACTCAGGTTGTTTGAGGCCTGCACACGGTGGGAGTCCTGGACTCCCACATCTGATACACATGTTGTTGCAGCCTATACACAGTGGGAGTCCTGGACTCCCACATCATATACTCAGGTTGTTTGAGGCCTGCACACGGTGGGAGTCCTGGACTCCCACATTTGATACTCAGGTTGTTTGAGGCCTGCACACAGTGGGAGTCCTGGACTCCCACATTTGATACTCAGGTGATTTGAGGCCTGCACATGGTGGGAGTCCTGGACTCCCACATCTGAGTCTCAAGTGGTATGAGGCCTGCACACGGTGGGAGTCCTGGACTCCCATATCTTGTACATACCGGAGTAATAATCAAAAACTAGGAAAAATTGATCCTAGGTGGATCCTAGGGGGGCTCATAACCCTAAACATCCTGTTGGGAGGGCGGCGGAATATTAGAGGATTTCTCTGCTGAGTCAAGGACGTTCATCTCTCCCACTTACTTGTTTGCTGATGCGCTTGGCAGAGAGCGGCGGGAACATCACGTCTTTGAGCAGCTGTTGGACTCCTATCCCGGCCTTCTGGAGCGACTGAAGGATGGGTCTGAGGAGGAAATCATTCACGTTGGAGAGCTGGTACACTTTTATCTGTCCATGCAGTTCTTACTTATGATTTACAGATTGGTAGGGGAGCGGCGGGTGCCAGAGGCGACGACACAAAAACACTAAAGTCTGCGGTACTCGATTGGGTGACCCCGAAGGGTGAAGCAATACAGCCTCCTTTACATCATAACTCCAAAATCGACTGCGGTTTCAACCATCCACTTACTGGATCTCTCCTCTGTCCTGCTGGGCTGGACTGGAACGACCCTCAGTATGTTTCAGTTTGAGCTAACATCAAAAATCTGATTCCTTTTGCTCTTTGTAAACAGGACGAAGGAGAATTTGCGAAGTGGTGAAATACTGGTCTGTGGGGATCAATGGCCCATTTTCTTGTACGCCCACCACATTTATGACCCTGAAGACCCGTGGTGCGGCCTTCTCAGAAGCCGCTTACTAGTATGTGTGAGTATGCACTCGTATTCATAGAGTCCATTCACTGTATGGTATTCTATCAGGCCTACAAGCATGTTTTCACCTCTCCGAGTTCAGTTGACAGAGAGCCGAAAGCTACACGATCCGGAAACGCTCGTCTCCACGGGATGAAATCCGTCACCATCGCTTCTATTGCATACATCGCAACTCAGGTTTGTGAAGTATCCTTTTGCAACGGAGAGTTTCTAATGTACAGCTGAAGGTGCAATTCGCTTTGAGCTCATCCTCAGTGTTTTCACGGACCGACACAACAACAGACTCAGAAATGTTTTATCATAGTTTCCTCGATCTGTTAGAAGACCCTGAGGAATTCAAGGAAGTTGATGAGCTGTTGACCTTGTGGAATCGGTATTTCTATCACCCTTCACTATGTAGTTACAATGCTAATACATTGCTCAGTCAAGTTTTTCCTACCTCCTTTGCTGCCAAGAGGGCTATCAGTGTCAACAGCACCTTATTCAAGATCCGACAAAAGTGTGTTGCCCTCAAACAGGCTACAAACGTCCCTTTGTAGTCTACATGTATACAATCTTAGTACGATGTTACCCAATGATGACCTGCTGTGGCCTCTGTAAACCATCAAAGCGATCGGATGAGAACGAATATGTAATACTGCTGGAAAATAGTAGCCATTGCCATTGCATGCCGCATCTGTCTTCTTTGCAGTATTCAAGCACGCTCTGCAGGATAAGATCTGAGAAAGCCAAGATTGCATGCTATAGCTATATTTTGGCTGCATGCTGATGGTTACCAGTATCAGCGTCCTGGCGCCTTTGGCACAATGCAGCCTTTGGTTCAATGACTCTATCTGGCGACGTCATTCTGGGAGAGTTTGCGGAAAGCACATTGGTTCTCTCACGTTACATGGGAGGACTATACCTCAGCAATCAGCTGATGAAGGCACTACACCATTGTCAAGCCTCCGCACCATGGGACAAAAGTAACCCCCAACCAAAGCAATCTGGCCTTGGAAGGCTCCAGCATTTAGAGAGAGTATGCGGAGCATAATATGACAATATAAATTCTTATCGAAATTTGGTAGAATGTCAACACATCACTACTCATTGCCTGAATTGTGTAGTTAGTAGATCTGAGCAACACAGACTAGCATTACAACTACATATCTAACATCAGCGACGAGAGAGATTTTGCTGGGGGTGCAATTACAAGCTGAATCAAGGGAGCTTGGCAATACATTGTAGATGCTCACCGCCCATGGGCCGTCGGCAGTGTTGGTCCAACACAGTCCGGCCATCTAAAACTTTGTCTAACACTGAAATTTGTTGAGAGATTATGGAGAAAATAAAAACAATCAAAAGCTACATACCATCACCGGTGAAGGGCAGAGTTATAGTGTCATTGTTGCTGGTCCTACCTGCTGAGCTGAGCTGAGTCCCCAAAATATATCATTGAAGTCCCGAATATCAGATACTGAGAATCTCTAGCTTAGAGAACTCTTTGTAAATGGTTTGGTTTCGCAATTGGGAGGCAGCACACTTTGAATGATGGTTGTGAAATCTTTGAATCATGACGTCTCTGACGGTCTGGGATGGGAATGAAGTGAGACAACCGTATTTGAGTTCCAAATATTGAACATTAATATTGAATATATCATTGAAGTCCCAGTAAATCTATAATCTTACAATCAGTGATCTCTTAGCTTAAAGAACTCTTTGTAAAGGGTTGTGCAATCATGAGTTCAGTTTCACTCACAGTCTGGGATGGGAATGAAGTGAGACAATAGCAGGGAAGGTGGTGAGTTCAAACCCTGCGATGTGCAAAAAATTAAAGTGAGCAAAAAGTGTCAAATCAGGAGGTGGTCAGTTCAAACCCTGCAAGAGGCACAGAAATAAAGTGATGAGCAAAACAAGAGCAAACAGGGGAGCTGAGACTCGAGGTGAGAATTCAAAACCTGCCAGAGTTCAAACCCTGCCATGTGCAAAAAATAAAAGTCAAAACCTGCCCCAAGAGAGCAAACAAGAACAAACAAATGAGCTGAGGCAGAGTTCAAACCCTGCCATGTGCAAAAAATAAAAACCAAAAGACGACATCCAGAGGGCGAACCCAGAGGAAACAAGAAGGAAACAAGAAGGAAAAAACCCAAATGTTCAAAAAAAAAACCCAAAAAAAAAGAAAAAAAAAACCAAAAGTCTTTAGGCCCCCTCTACGAGGGCGCATATACCGATAGAGGAGTCGATACTGTCTGGCATGCATATGTGCCGCTATCAAGGACATGAAGGGGACACTGAAACGCTTCGAATGGATTGGATGCTCTACACTATTTGGGAGCTCCTCGTACTGTGTCTCTCAGTCTGGGCTGCTGTGAAACACTTCCATTACCTGCGACAACTCAGCCCATCAACAGGATCGACCATTCAGAATTGTTTCAAAGTACTGATAAGATCTCATGTGCTTTATTTTGCAAGGTGAGCTTGTAATATGATTGTGTGCTTATCCTTTTCTGCTCAAGTTCCGCACATGCTAGCTTCGTTGGTGTCTCTTGCATCGAGCTTGGTCATCTCGCTTCGGACCTCTCGGTGTGCTGACTTGTTGCTATATCTACGCGTAACCGCTGCTCATCATTTCTGTAGAATTCAAGTTCTATTGGAGCTCAGATACTCTATGGGGCTCTTCAAATTTCGTGGAGAATGCAGATGTTTGTGCTAGGACCACGCCTCATCCTTAGCATTCGAGAATATCACGCAAAGATTGTGGCCAACTCCAACGCAGAAACTAGCATGAATTCGATTGTCTTCGAAGAGCGTGTACATGTAACAACTAGCAGTACTATGTAGCGAAATGCTTGCCGAGTGGTCTGCAGGGAGGAGAAATTGGTGAAGGATCTGTCGTGTTATTTATGGTGTTTCGAAGTATATTTGAAAGATTGGTTAGGTCAACTGGCATCACAACCGGAACGGAGTAGCTACTCACATATGCTTGCACCAAGTGGTGAGCCGAAATTATGCGGAATGTTACAATGGGGAGCTCGAGCAGGGGTTCGCGGAGACGGGGTTGGCAGGAGAGCAGGGCTAGGAAGGGTGCAGGGTTGGCAAGAAAGGAGAGCTAGAGCCAGTGCGGGACCAGTGCGGGACCAGTGCAGAGACCTAGAGTGCGTAGAGACAAAGGTCAGGGTCTCAGGAGGTTCAGGGTCAGAAAGTACATAGAACGCATACACATGTTATATATAGCCAGGATGCAGAGCATCTTCATCCTCTTCAGAGTGCAAAGCTGGCGGTTTCAACGTCTAGCGACTGACACGGTCCTTGATGCCAACGGTACTTGATGCCAGATACTGAAATACGACGATAATATGTGCAAGTGCCCGACAGCTGATCCTACCTATTTTCGAAGTTTTGCACTGAAATGATGAAGAAGTGATTGCGAAGTGTGAAGCCCACCTGGCTGATATAGATGGCTCATTAGCCTGAGATGCATCTCTATCCATTCGGGCCACAGAGAAGGAAATAAATGAATACAGCGGACTCATCGCTCGACTGTAGCGAATGAGCATGACAAGCTCGAGATGAGGTCTGCTGAAGCCCCTGCTAAGCACGACCATCAAAGTAAAGCACTAACGAAACATGCATACATACACCAATTGGCATAAATCAATCGATTACAGTCGCTCCTAGGGCAGGCAAACGATCGCTTGAACGACGCGAGGTGTATTGATGGCGAGAAGTTGAGGGAAACGCGTGTTGGATTATGGACAATCCGCGTGACGGACAAAGGGACGACGACACGAACCGTGGAAACCAGATTTAGCATTCCAAGTTAGGGTTAGACCTTTTAGGTTTGTTGACGCATACCAAAATGGTCTTTGACAACGGAGTGCAAGCCACATGGGCCATCAATGCACCAAGCTTTCAAGAAGTATCACGGCCATTGTATTCTGCCCGAGAGTATATATATTAATATTAATTGATGATTTCGTGTCCTCCTGGCCAGTTCATTTTGATATATATGGATCTTCTTCATTACTCAAAACACTAATTTCTAGCTACCCGGACATGGTTTTATGCTACCCCGTCATATCATTCTCTATTGTTCTACTCCTCCGCTCATTTTATTGCCTTTCGGCAGAACTTTGTCACGCTCGTGTCACACAATCTGGTCCTGGCACGTCGGGGCTTCTGCCGGATGATGGGTACGTTCTGGCCGCGCAGTTCCGCCGTCACCCAGTTGCTTCATCCAGCGTTGGTCACATCCAGCTGTAATCAAATCGGCACCATTCTTCCTACGTGTTTATAAGAGATGCAACCCCACATGTTGCGTTATCTCCCTCCCCTCAAGATGCCCACTCTCAGCGATCCAAAAACGGTTGACGCCGTCGTCATGATCGATGACGTGCCCGCTGGTGTCCGCTGTCATACTCGTGATGACCTTGAGAGGAGATTACTGAGGAAGCTTGATTTGCGCATGTCCATAATACTGATTTTATATGCCTTGAACTTAGTGAGTCTGAGGTCTAAGGTCTTTGCAAACTCTATTTTGATCTCACTGTGCACCCTAGATTGACAGAACCAATATTAGGTGCGTGACATACTGTCGTACTTGCACGAATCTTATGAAATCTGTAGCAACGCTCGGTTACAGGGTTTTGAGAAAGACCTGCACTTGCATGGAGAACAATACGCCACAACTTTGTCCATCCTATCTGTTGGATACATTACAATGCAAGTGCCAGGGTGAGTTTCGTCCTTCATCGAGAGACAACCGAACGTAATTTTTTTTCAGGAATATGATCCTACACTGGCTGGAGAGACCTTCTGTCATCCTTCCGTGCTGTATGTTAGTATGGGGTACAATATCAATATTATCAGGTTTGTCGACACAAATCGTTCATGAAGATGGCTGCTGACTATACTCAGGGACCACAACAAAGTACACTTCCTTGTTTTGCATCGTTCAGATCCTATTTCTGATAGTTTGACTCAAGTTATACTGGGATTGTTGTCGCCCGCTTCTTTCTTGGCCTTGCTGAAGCTCCCTTCTTCCCCGGTGTCGTATTTCTTGTATCTAAATGGTACAAGCGAGACGAGGTTGCCTTGAGAATAGCTCTCGTTTCTAGTGGAATTTTCCTCAGCGCTGCGTTCGGATCGCTGCTTGCATCTGGTATACTTCATAACATGCAGGACAAACTTGGTCAAGCCGCATGGAGGCAGGTGGCGATCGTTTCTATCGCTCCTTGAAGCTGAATGATCTGTAGATGGTTATTTTACATCGAAGGCGGCATCACCATCTCGGTCGCTATTTGCGCGATGTTCATACTCCCTGATTTCCCGTACAACACCAGGTGGTTCACCTCGGAGGAAAGAGAACTCGCTATCTCTCGCCTCGCAGAAGATGGCCATGATAATGCTGACAGACTTGGGAAACAGACGACCATGCAAGGACTGCGGGATGCCGTGTCTGACTGGAAGGTATGGTTCTTTGCATTTGCAACTATGTTCCAGATATTGGGGCAGTCTTTCACCGGTTACTTCCCAACGCTGTGCGCGACACTGGGATATGACGCGACTGTAACGCTGTTGCTTTGCGCTCCTCCGTGGGTGTTCGGGGGTATGATCGCATTTGCTCTTACATGGTTAGTTAATCATTTCTATCGCAAAGTCGCATCTCACAGGGACCAGGTACTCTGACAAGAAGAAAAAGCGTTACCAATGCTTCATGGTCTCCAATACACTCTGCATCCTTGCATTCATCATATCAATCTCTACGATGGACAAGGCTGCGCGCTATATTTCACTGTAAGTGGTATCACCATTCGTGGGGCGTCAGTCTTGTACTCAGAAATATACAGGTTCCTGATGGCTCAAGTCATCAGTGGATACTTGCTGCTCTTTGGATGGATCAGCAATACTTTCTCTAGAGAACCTGCAAAGCGCGCCATTGCTATCGCTCTGATGAACGCACTGGGGCAGACAGGCAGTGTTATTGGAGCGTCAGTGACGCTGTTACCGGTCTCTTGCTCTCGCTAACTATTCACTACACTGTTCGCATAGGTACATATGGCCGTCGAGCTGGGGCCCGACATATCGTTATTCCTATGCTATCTGCATCGCTGCACTCGGAGTGTCGACAGGGATGTTTGGTGGTATGTATTTGTATCTGAAGCACTTGAACGAGCAGATCGAGAGGAACGAGCAGGATGCGAACGATATCAATGAGCTTCGAGATCCGATTGGTTTTAGATATCTGGTGTGGTTGAAAACTGACATATTGATACTTCTGACAGTACCACTTATACCGACTCGCTCTTATTTATCCGGACAATCATAAATTCAGGCTCTGTGCTAGGTATAACATTGACAAGTCATCAAAGAATCAAATGGTACGCCCGATATTACAAACAATAAAATTGTTGTGACGTGTGCGAGGACGGAAATGACTAAGAACTCACGCATCTCGGCGACTCGACCAGTGCGTTCGATGTGCCATGCGGCTCAAATCAAGCTCAGGATATCCCCTGGGTATCACCGATGAAGTCCAAGGAGTATAGCATGTCGCGAAGCAGGAGGTACCCAGAAAAGGAGTCGATAATTGGGTCCCATCATCCATGCATCAGCCTGCAGCAAGAAAGAGTTTGGATTAGAATCATGATATGAGGCAGATTTGAGCAAGTCAGCGGGGTTAGGCAGTGCATGTCCCAGACTGGAAGAAAAGGAAATGGGTGCTTTGATGCAGCGAAGATGCAAGTATATCTGAAAGGTCTAGGTAAACCTTTTTTTTGTTGCATTACTACTGGAACGAAGTAGCTACTCACCTATGCTTACACCAAGTGGTAAGCTGAAATTATGTAGCAATTAACGCGGACCTTGATGCTAGATATTGAAATGCAATGATGATTAGTGCAAGTGCCCAGACAGCTGATAGCTCGTGAGTCTGAGATGCATTTTCATCCATCCGGGCCATGGAGAAGGAAAATGAATGAATCGCGCAGACTCGTGACTCGAAAAATGAGCATGGCAAGGAGATAAGATCTGCTGAGCGTGGAATTAGAAAATCAAAGCTTCAAGTCAGAAGGCCTCAAGCGTACCTATCAAACTACCAATGAGGCCTTCAGCCACGATATTTTGTCGGAGCCTCTGCCAAGCACGACCATTTGCCTTAGAGTAAGGCACCAAACGAGATACAGACATGCACGCGTGCAGGGAAACGGGGAAACGGGGAGAAATTTCAACAATAACGACCAATAAGGAAAACGACTTGTGGGTGCCGGTGACCGGTGATATCGATGGCGGGAAGTTGTCTTTGAAAGAAGGATAGCCTAGAATAAATCCCGGGTTAGATCAGGCGGTCAGAAATGATATCCTACTAGGATGACGACATGAACGATAGCGGAACAATGAACGTACTAGTATGTTAGCATTCCAAGTTTTTTATCGAGGGAAACATACATGTTTGGTTCAAGGCGTGCCTGGGAGGCCAATAGTCCCCTCGCTGATGGTCCTTCTCCACAAGGTCTAACTATAAGTCGAGCCCTTTCTGTCGAATGGCTAGGGGTTGTGCATGAGAGCGTAGCAGAACGGGTCAGACACATGATTCAAACATATTGAGTGTAAGAAGAGACTTACGGGGTGAGTATGTGCATGGCAGGGAGATGACAAGTGCTGAGTGCTGAGTAGAGAAGAGATTTCGGGGCTTTAAGTCGAAAGGCATCAAGCGCACCTGGGAAGTATCAGTGAGGCGCCAACCACGATATTCTGATATACGTACTTGGACCAAATCGCACTGGCTCTGTCATGCAGTGCCCGAGCAAAGCAAAAGAAGAAGCGACCTGAGCGAGTCCGACACCACAGATGAGTGATGTTGCGTCTGATCAGCCAGAAGGCCTAGAAAGTAGGGAGTTGATAACCTGGAGACTGTCTGATTGAACCAACTCAACGCTAACAATTGTCTGTGGTCCAGCACGATTCAACAATGTAGAGTATGATGATTTCGAGAGACTTAGGCTTGAGTATTTACCTCTGCCATAGATGCGCATGGCAAGGAGATGAGGTGTAGTGAGCAGAGAGTAAATTGCACTGACAAAGTATCCTGACTGTCTGGGCAAAAAAAAGTGAGAAGCGAGAATGGTTGTACAAGCACAGACAGCTAATAACACATCGGTCCGCTGAATAATGCATCTGGGCCAGGCATATGGAACACAATGCAAAAGTGCTGTGAATCAGAAAGTAAAACTAGCGTGCCTGAGCTCAGACAGCTGATAGCTCGAGAATGATGATTTCCCTGGTTATCGACTGTCTGAGCACAAACAACGAAGAAAAGGAAGTCGGTGATTTTAGAATTTTGCGTCGTGTTTCTATTCAGGTCCTTGTGATCTGTTGATACGCGTAAAGAAAGTATCAAGTCTGTCAGCATGCATCGAACCAGATCATGACATGGACTCAACTGTTGACGCCATCGTTATTCATCACTGTCGACCTGAGTAGCATGTCAGTTCAGACAGCTGGTCATGCAACAATCCTGCTCAGCCATCCGAGCCAGTCAGCGAACGCGGGCGATGGAGAACAAGAGGTTTTTTAAAAAAATAAAGATTCGCAAAAGCCCAGATGGCCGATGAAGCAATGGTTCTTCATCGAGATCACAATTTCCCTATCGTCCATCTGGGATATCCGTATAGATGGACTATGGGAGAAAAGTGGGTCGCAGGGAGTCAGAGCATATCCTAGACGACAGCCCATAAAAATGCTTACCCTGAGCGTTGAAATACGTGACAGATGGGCTGATCGTTCTTGGGTGGGGTCGGGGCAAGTATAGGTCTAGACGTGGACCAACAATTAAGCGAGTACCACGACAGGGACCAAGGGAGGAGTGTTCAAGACTGGGAAACGTATGACCGAACAAGCACCTCTTTGTGCACGGGGAGTCTGAAAGAATCATTATCATGTCGACTCCCTACAAAAAAGGTAGAGAATGAACGTACGTACGTGGCTCCAATTCCGATGGTGCTGAGAGGTGCAAGATTATTTGAAAGTATAATAATGCTACGCTCGAGGTCAGCGGACGAATAAACACTGATAGATCGACAGTCAGGCTAGCATATGTCGCCGATAGTAGTGGGACAGGGTAATAACTTACAGCTAGTCAAAACCAGACACCCTACACAAGCCGTCTCCAACAGCCGTACCAAATCTTTCGGGGTGCAAACTCCATACATTGGAAGGCAAGTTGTCAATTAGACGTTTTGGAGCGGGTGAAAAGGTTTGAAAGATCTTCGTAGCGTACAAGAGCATTGGAAGTCCAACTGAGCACAGTAGTTGTTGAGCACAGTAGTTGTTGAGCGTCGGTAGCTTGTGTTCATTTTTCGACCTTCGGCAAACACCGAAGGTACATCAGTGAATTGGGCAGCTTCGCCATGGCAAGGGGTAAAACGGTCCCCCTTGCCATGACCAATTTTCCCGCCTTCTGGTGAACTTCTTGCCATCGCAACATCCAGGAATATCCAAATTTATAATCCAGGCACAAGGGAAGAAGTTGCATCTTTGACAGGTCTCACGCAATCAAGGGACCTGTCACTCGCGTGGACGCCCGATGGCACACGCCTTCTTCCAGGAGGTAATCGAAATGATCCGTAGTACCATACAAGAGTGGGACACATCAACCTGGCAGCAGGTCGGTCATGCCTACGAAGGCCACACTGACACTATCCACGCCATTGCCATTCATCCCGCTGGCACCCTCGTTGCTTCTGCATCTCATTACAACCATGTTCGTCTCTGGCGGCTCTCAGATCAACGAACTATCGCCGTATTCCAGCGTTCATCCGCCATGGAATGTGTCACATTCTCTGTGGACGGTAAGCACATCCTCAGTGGAGGTAGGTGGAGATAGCAAGATCTCGAAGCGGGCAATACCAAAGGACGCTCCTTCAAAGGCGAGTTTCCATTTCTGACTCTCATTGTACAATTCGAGCATCCTTCGTACAGATCCTTGACACCACAACAGCCTGCGATGCATGTCTAACTGGGGACTTGTCTATCGCTGAAGAGCTCCTCACCCAACAGATCCACATCAACGCCGACGACTTTCTTTTCTTCATATGCCAATTGTTCGTTCGTAATGGCCCGGATGCACAATTTAGACCACGCCCTTGAGGATGCAATCAAGGTGAGATGGACCCACCAATCATTGTCCTCTTACGAGAGGCTAACTTTCATTCGTGACATAGTCAATCAACATTAGTCCGTCATTGATAGATTGATAGGCTTCATCTCCAAAGGCCTCGCTCTCTGCGGGAAAGGTCGCACCCAGGAAGCAAGGGTAGCATTCGACGTCGCATCCATGTTCACCAACCATGATTCAGAAATCAACCAATTTCTTCTCTTGATCAAGGTGCATTTAATTCGTTTCCCGTGTTATCTGCTTCATCTGGTATTCCAGGCCATCGCACTATTTAATGCAGATCAACACGAAGAAGCGATGGTGCTCATCAAAGACCTGGCTGCCGCTTGTCCCAATGTCGACCCTCTTGCGCGTCGTGTCGTGAAAGTGAGTGTCATATGGCCACACTCGGTCATTAATCCTGATCTTTTCAACTCGCACAATAGACATATCTACGTGTTCAGCTCGGAATAAAAGTTTTTGATAGCGCGCATCACGACGAAGCCGCTGATCACTTCACTGCCGCTGTTAACTATTGGGAGAGCGTAATCGTACTCCGTACGGGCGATACGGGCGATCTTCAGGAAGTGATCGTTCGCGGTCGTCCACGCTCTCCGTTGCTCGCCTGCCCCGTAGCCATATAGCACCACGACTGGGCCCTTCGTCTTCATTCTCCTTGCTCGACTCGTTTCCATAATCGCTATCATGATCATCAAGATTGTCCCCCCGTACATCACACTCATCGTCCAACCAGTCTTCAACTGCACGCTCAAGCCTGTCAGGGGCGTTTATATCGACAACCAAGAGATATTGTTCTTCTGGAATCTCTACAGTTTGTTGGATTTTTTGAAGGCGCGCATTTTCTTCCTTCAGAGCCTCGTATTTTCCTTTGTATTTGTCGTACTGCCAGTGCGAGGTAATTCAACAATACTTGCTGGAATGCAGGTATATGCTTACCGCCACTTTGTTTCTGTGCGCACGATGCTCAAACTCTCTTGCCCTCTCTGCCAACTCTTTCAATCCTTCGTCTAGTTCTTCTTTCTCCTTTCGTGCATTTCGCGCATCTCTTTGTGCAGTCTTACAATTTTCCCTCCACGTCTGCTCGGTACTCTCAGCGACTGCGCATTTCTTTTGCAGCACAGCAATTGAGCGCTCGACTTTGCGGCGCTCATTCTCATGAGTCGTGCATGTGCTTTTGAGGTCAGCATGCTGCGCCTGAAGAAGGTCGTGCTCCCTTTGCAGCTCCTGATGCTGATCGTCCAGCTCATCGCGTTCCTTGTAATTAATACTACACATGTATATGTGAGGGTATCTATCCAGGAACACCTCTCACAACCCATGACATCTCTCGCGCCACCCCCGGCTTTTGATAAAGCCTATGAATGTCAGTGCATAGATTCATCCACAAAATAGGAAAATCATCTTTTAGTGCAGTGAGGTGCCTTCGGGCTTGTGTTGCTACTTCATCAAAGTGAATGATGGTGCCGATATCCATGTGTCTTGGAGAATTAAAGTGGACTCCGCATTCTACTTCCTCCACCGCTTTAATAATCTTAAGTTATTGAGGGTCATTTCTAAACAATAGTAACAAAACGTTGCTCACCTGTACCACGGCGGATGATGCATCAGCAATCAGGTATCCTCCTCCAGAAGGACGATCAAGAATATTGGGTCTAGAATCACCAAACAACACTGCATGCATCACCCGTCGAAGCACCTCATCTCCGATGACGCCCTGGTGAAAGTGTTAAGGACAATGAATTTCAGTCCTATAATTCACTTACGTCTTTGAGAGTCAAGTAAGGTGCAGTCTCTAGAAGGCCAGCTATCTGGTCCAGACCGTCCGGCAAGTGACAGTGGTGTAAGTTGTACGTCTCTCTTACAAGAACCCTTGCCTCTTTGAGAGCCAGACTCTCGTTCCTCAAGTCAACCAGAAACGCTGAGTTTTGTGAGCGCTCCGCCCATTGATGATCCAGACTGCCTAACCCATAGAAGGCATGCAATGCCTGACTGGAGGCCATGCATTTGCGAGCCTGTTCAAGTGTCATTCCAAAAGCGAAGGGAACATGATCAGACCGTCCATAATGAGTGTTGCCTGTCTTTCTTGTGTGTTGGGCCTGGCGATCCACCATAGAGTCATCTGAGGGTCCGACGTGGGAAAGAGCTGGGAAGAACTGATCGTACATAGCGGATATCACGTTTCGCAGAAGCCCGCATGATAAGAGAATAGGGAGAGAGGACGTGTGGATCTGCAGTAAATTATTCACATCGCTTCCGTTCCAAACTCGGGGAAATTCAAGGCGAGTAGTAGGAAAGGTATGAGCAAAGATATGAGTCCTGTGATCGTCGTTGACATAATGAAGAAGGCCTGTGATGTGAATGACACTAGGCCGTATGATTGCAAGGTAGAACAGAATAAGTGGGGCGAGACTGGCAGGAAAGGCCCACAGCCACTCTTCTAAGACCTGGTTGAGTTGTCTGGCCGCCGGGTGACCTATAACAAGTTCAGAGCCTAAAAGATAGAGATTACGAGGGATATCAGTCTTGCTATCTGAATGAAATTGAAAGGACCGAAATTGCCAGTGTAGGGGAGGTATCCCGCACGTCAGGAGAAAGGCGACCAGAATTTGTCCAAGAATTTGCTTGTCAAAGGCCAGCCACTTTCTGGCGGCCTGCTCACTAATCACGGAAGGCGAAAGCATAATATGATGCTTGGGTTCTTCTGGGTCTGATAGATGTTGTAACATGGCATCCAACAGTGGCTGCATAAGAATACGGTTGGAAGGCTGGAGGAAAATGGCGTCGGGACTAGTGAGGTCGTCAACCAACTGGCTCGAAAGGCCACGAAACTGTCGAAGAAGATCGTTGCAACCATGCGGTAAGCACTGGACTATCTGATCCGATATATTTTCTATCGTGGTCTTGGCTAATACCCCAAGATCTGCAAACAGGATACTCTGGGAGATGTCGTCGCCGTCTCGCATCATAACGGCAGTGCCGTCTTCAGTGAAGAAAAAGCCATAGTTTCGTTTCTCTTTGAATGACGTCGACCTTGAATGGAACCAGGCAGTCTTGATTTGGTTGTAAGGCGTGGCAAACGAGGGATGGCTGGCAAGTAAGGGCTGAACGTAGTGTGAATTCTCCGCCAGAATGCTGAGGCCATGCAGGTAAGTATAATCCCGGATGTGGAAGCAGCACACAACAGCCTACCTTAAGACCGAGATTGACCCGGGACTGCGATCTACCTGAGCAGCAAAGTTTGATGGACATCGTTGAACTGGCAGAGAAGACTGCGGGTCATAATATGTGTCTGAATATGTCACTCATATTAGTGTACTGTATGGCATCCCTAGTGTGCGCCTCACCTAGGTTCTCTGCAGTGTCGCCGTTTAGATAGTAAGAATGAAAGGTTTCTTCTTTTTCAAAGTCCCATTCGCTTTCGGCTTCATGCGGTAGCATAGACTCTCCCTTCTCTGCATCTATACCATCATCGTGACCATCTACCCATTCCTCCTCTGCTTCCCGGAACTGTATCACCATACTATCAGCGCCTTCCTCTTCATTTGTAGCAGCGGCTGGCTCCTTCATAGGCTGAGACGCCTCACCTGTATCCGGTACAGGATCCCTGGTGAAATTATCTAAATCAAAGGGGATGAAACGTTGATGGCCGTGGTCCTCAAGCCGAGCAGAGTGAATGATGACGGTATAAAAGTTGTGCTGCAGAATACTACAAGTCCTGGCAGTGGTAGAAGCAAGTAGAAAGCCGCCATTGTCAGCCAGCGAGCCGATGCACAGGGTGTAGTCTGTTGGGCACGCCATCGTTTCTAGGTTCGTAAATTTGTGCTTGACGAGGGTCACGAGCAGTTGATGCAGAAGTTGGAGAGTCGCAGCAGGACGGAGAATCTTGGTTTGAATGAGGTAGTGGTAGAGCATATTGGCGGCGTACTCCTGGGCCAGACTCCGTCTGACATAAAGAGCGCCGAATGGCGCCAAGGCCCCGGTCTGCTCTGCGTGGATCCATCTGATCAGCATACAGATGCAGCGAGACAAAGGTCTGGAGTAGGTATAGTAGGAGACTCGGCTCAATGATCTGAAGTGCGCCTTGGTGCTGAGTAGACTATGAGCTATGCATAAACAAAGATGGGGAGTACTCACTTCATTGTTATGGCTTGGCGAAACTGCCCATCATTTTTGGAAGATAGATAGGTCTGGACGTCCACAATATATGCCCTGTAGAGCTTGCGAACGGTAATGAGGCCGAGCTCAAGCTGCCTTTCCGCTCCCTCGAAAGTCAGGGCCTCTTTCTTCGTTTTAAGTCTAACCAACCCAAGAAGAACGCCTGGTTGCAGGCCCAGGCTAGCAATAAACTTCTGCCACCCAAGGTCTGTCAGGTATTGACTATGGACAGAAACCATATGTCGGATGCGAGAGGACCTCACAACAACAACAGCTTGCGCTGAGGATGCAGGGGCATAGTCTTTGATAAAAGGCCAGACCACCAAAGACAGCGGGTCTTCACCACTGACAATCTTGCGAAATGGACGGTAGATCCATTTCAGTTCGAAGACCCCAGCCAGATAAGTATCGGCGTTGTCAGGGTGTGCTGCAGCGATGTGTTTTCTGGTGGGAGCTTGCTGACCCTTGGTGGAATATTTCCCTGCTGGTATGGTATACCAATGACGACAGCCCAGGTGCGGACAACGAGACGACCACTCTGACTGAAGACCCGGGATGGGCTCAGATAAGTCACTAAGGGGGGTGGGACAGGGTGTTGTTGACGTGAGGTGGTGGCTGTTAAGCAGATGGGTCACCAGAAGTGATTTGATTGTTGAAGGCGTCCGATTTCTTAACTTCTGTCGGTGGTGGAGGTGCTCCATGTGAACTAACATGTGAGCAGCAGGCACAAGACTAGAGGTAACGGCACAGACAAAACCATACTGCCCAAAAGACATTCCTACTCCAGCTAACAAGGGACAGATGGTGGTAGGGGCCGAAAATAGTGGATTTGACGCGGGGTGCACTGGAGTATGCGATCGTTCGCAGCACACAGCGGACTGTCCATTGGACAACCAGATTTCAAGTGGACCATTGAAATCATCCGAGTCCAAGTCAGAGCTAGAATTACCAGGTGCTTCCAGATGAGCCCGCTTGGAGGCCCTGTCACGAGGGTATGCATCGTTGCGCCGTTTGCGCGTCATAGTGGGCTCAGAAATAAGCTCAGGAGAGTAGAAAGTTAGAAAATGTGCGACGACTTGCCATGATACCGTAAGAGCGAAAGTTTTGAAAGTTTCGGCGATTCAATTAATTAATCTATTAGTCAAGTATGCACACTGATATTATAGCATCCAGATGATTGCTACTCACGAGTCACAGCAAACCTGGTGACAGTAATCGACTACATCATGATAGCGTGGCCGGCGGAAGAGCTTCTTGTTGATTCAATCTATTCGGGGAGTTCGAAGTTAAATGCTTAATGCCCAAAAAGCCTAACGCCCAAGGCAGCTTTGTCGTAATTACAAGCAGTGTGTCTACCGCCAGTGGCCCGGGCGAGCCAACAGTAAAGCCGTGTGAAGCCTATAGGCTGTGTTTGGGTAGGCTTGGCATTTGGTAAAGAGCGATTGAACAATACAAAGTGTTATCGCGTTTTGCAGAACAGGCTCCGCTATAATGAATACACAAGCTCAGTGCAACGACGGAAAGGGCTGTCTTTTCTTCATTTTGGCTTGCCCAAAAAAGAATTGATACACAGCTTCGAGTTAATGTTCCATACGGTAGTGGTGGAAAAAATAACCTGCGTGCGAGGCCCTACATTGCGTCACGATTCAGTCAAAGGATCAAGACGGGTGACGTAGGTGGCCGCTACTGGAGGCCAATGGCGGGTAATGGATTAAGCAGTGCTGGTCCTGGATCCCTGGCATATTCCACGCAGGACAGAAGATACTAGTAGAATTGCCATTCGTTCCAACCACAGCAATGAATACATCGATTCTGTAGTTGAACGTTGAACCACAAGTGTTCGATCGTCCTGAGTGTACGCACATTAATGCTACTTGCACGTTGTGTCATGCATGGCTCGCCAATAGAAGCGCGTCGGGAGCAGGATGAACTCCGTGAGCTTCGGCTTGAAGTTTGAGCTTGAGGCCTGCATGGAAGCTAGACGCCGAACTCGATCGATGCTGGCATGCACTGGACTGCCACACATCTGATGAAGTTCTAAACTGAATAGGGCGTTATCGTCATGCGAGCGCTTCGAATCTCCAGATACAACGAGGCAGCCATGCTGAACTTGGCTTGATATCAATGTTGATATCTTCAGGGTTTCAACCTGGCAACTCAAATGTCGCTAGCACCGTTGTTGGTCTCAGCGTTCTGGCAGCTCATCCTGCACAAACCAGTGTCCTTCAGTGCAAGAAGCTGAGTAGTCCGGGAAACAAGTTTTGGATGTTTCGTTAAAGAACTTGTCAAACTGAGTGGAAGAGTAGTAGGAAGGTTAGACAATACTTAGGAAAAACGTAGAGTAGCTTTGATGATCGTGGGATGCGTTGTTGTTATAAGTGCAAAATGTGCTTTGCAAACAAACACTTTGTAACAGCGAATCGCGAATCACAGCTCAATCGACACACCGAATAGACAGTCGGGGGCGAGGAAATAGAGTAGTGACGTTATGGCGAACTGAAATTGAAGTAAGGTTGATATAGTGTTGACAGGCAATGTATGACTTTGACAACACCAAAACAGTCTATAAAACATTTGTGCGCTTGTTTGAGGCACTAGAGCTAGAGTATGTGACGTGATTTTCGATTTGACGAAGCGTCGACAATATGATGTGCGAGCGAGTACAGAGTTCAAAAATTTGATGGCATCTATAATCCAACAGCGAAAAAATTTGAGTGAACGAAAGTATCCATGAAAACAAAAGTCCTCGAATGGCGTGATGGTTCTAATATGTGCGTGATTGATGACAGTGAATAGCAATAGCATAATTATGGTCGAGCTGAAACAATGGTGATTAGCCACATCGAGCATCTCCACAGCCGGGTTGCACGACAACTTGCCTAGTTGTTCTGTGCAGTAGAACCAGAAATAACCTAGTACAATGACAATCTAGCAGATCAACGCTATCCAGAATAGAGTGGAGGCCATAGGGCTGCCCTTGAGACCTTGCAAGAAGTCCCATGTTCTGACATCAGGGAACGCGCTCCCTGGACCGATACGGTTTGATTCGGTTGCGCGGGCGGCCATAACACAGATAGACCCAATGACCTAAGAGAAAGCGAGCGTGGCACAGACGTGCAATCTTGACAACGTCTGCAAGAGAATCATTCCCATACCGACGCCTTGCACGGCATCCAAAACCACAGAGGAAGACCAAGGTACGGTCCCCCTGAACCAGCCCACGGGATATAGAGCGCAAGAAATGAGGTGCCCCACGATGTCTGTGAAACATGATAGATCACTGAAGATCGATGCAACATCGACAAGATCATACCTGATACCATCTTGGAGCATCAAGACCGACAGGGGATACGGGCAAAAACCAAGTGTGCGTCTTACTCAAGGACGTGAAGATATAGAGCATGAAAGCCCAGACACCGATGAAAAAGATGATGAGAAGCACGATCGCCCATTTGGGGATCGGAATACTCCACAGGAAACTCCAGTTACGCCCATAGGGCTGCGATAATGTTAGAACATAAGGGTATAAAAGCACCGGGTCTAACATACCCCGCTGAGCAATAATCACGCAAGACTTTAGGTGCGAGGAGCCTTGTGTGGAGTATTAACATCATCAACTTTGCCACGAGTAAGAAAAGCCTAACCAAAGAACGAGTTTCCTTCGGAAGAGTGTTTTGAGAAAGTTTGAAACTTTCGGAGGAGTTGTCGATAGTACTCTGTTTGGTAGTTAGTATTATCCTTGAGAACTCAGATCGATGCGTGTCTGTCGTGGGATAAAAATGATCGAGCGAGTTCCAATCATCGTCACATCCCGGCAAGGCGGACTCAAGCGGCATGTTGAAGTATTGAGCAGATCCAAGTCTGTAGCACCCGTGGCGCTGCCATGCCTTGTTGCTCATCATAGCTTGACGGCCGAGAGTAGCAGTGTGATAAAAGTAATCACTTGGTCACCCGAAGAAATAGTTTGAAGTGTGGAGTTATAGATAGAAATTCTGCTCCTCGCCATAATAGATCTGTAAAAGCTAAGTCCTGCAGCGACAAACGTTCGAGTATAGCTCCTACCAATAGAACCCCTGGCATTACCAGGTATGTGATATAAGATGCGATGCGGATCTCAATGTGCCATTCGCCAAACTAGGCCAGCGGAAAACATTGAAATTGTTTGTTCCGAATGAATGCCTCGGATCGGTGAGGCCGGTGTTTGTATTCAAGAAGTCGTTGTTCACAAACATTCGATTCCAAGCAGTGACAAAGTTGATGTTGAGATCGTACACGACGGCCAAGTTTCTGGCCAAGTTTCTAAGATTAGTGGCGCAAGCATGAGTTGCAGATGCCTAAGCAGTCATGCCGTCGACAATGAGCTGTGTGGACTTGTCGACACGAATGGCATCTATATCAAGGGCTATGATAGTCATGCAGGAAAAGGTAGTGAGTTTGTCCATAACGAAAGGTTTCCATTCGCAGAGACGGTCCTGTACGGATGCAAGTTTGGAAAGTTCACGTTGCCAGTCAGGGTGCACACCATATCACCATATTGATCAAAGTCGGACTCGTGACAACCATCATAGCCTGTTACGGGTATTGATGGCCTAGGGGACAAAAGATAGTTAAGAGGGTTCAGGCACGAAGCGAACGAAAATAACTACTTACGGAAAATCAACATACTCCTCAAAACCTCAGAGGTAATTTGGTTTGTAGACTGCATCATATTCATCGAGAGTGAGTGGGGCGCTGACATTGAGTAAACTGGTGGGCGAGTGAGTGATGATTGTAATTGGTGGATATAGAGAACATTCCCTTCAAAACCGATAAGGTCGGACAATATTCCGACTGTGAAATCCAACATGATATACATGCCGCATGCGTGTACTGTGTCGACGAAGTTTACCCAATCATCAATAGTACCCCAATGATGATCCAATACGGAGAAGTCGAGAATAACCTGAAAAAAGTGAGCATGAGTTGTGGATGAGATTGAGATAAAGACATACTGTCGGCTTGCCATATCACGTTCAAGAATATCGTGCCTGAGAGAGATATGGCTTTCACGCCCATACCTTGGATGTAGTCGAGCTGTGAAATTAGACATTTGAGTTCACCGCCGAAACGAAGTTGGGTTTCTTCCCAATCTCATTCGTATGGGAAGGCAAAGAACTGATTGTTTGTAGGGTCACCATCAGCTAATTTGTCCATAAGGACTGTGTATATTGGAATTGAGCGCCAATTCTGCGGAGAAGGAGTGTAGGTGGTGTCCGTTCCCATGGTTGAATAATCTGTAGGGGGCTGAGCGGATTGGTTTACACTAACGAGCCTCATGCGAAGTCGTCTGATTTCATTCTTTCTCGTAGCTTGACTTTTGCGTTTAATGTGCGGAGGATCGACAAGGTGTAGAGCTTGCCTGTGTGAAGCAGGAATACGAAAACTAGACGGTTTCCGTTTGTCTGCGTATCGTCAGATTTGTTGGTATGTGAACAACTTGGAGTTACACTCACGTTGCGCGAAAAGAACAGTCCTGCGCAAACAGCAACGCAGAGCGATCACCAGACTGCAGATTCTGTGGCAACAATGCAGAACCGTAAGAGTGCTCCGTCGAGACGGTGCACGCCAGTCTTGTTTTTCCATAAGAAAAAAGCGACTGTTGGATCACATCAATCAAATAAGGTCTTGGCGAAGTTGAAAGGCTGGAAAAGGCTCACGGATAACAGAAAGAATGACATCGATCATTTCAAAAATGTAACATCACTAGGCTTGGGATTGACGATGCTCGGACGTGAAAAAGCCTTCGCCTAACATGTCACATTGACGTCAGATTCAAACAGCAAAAAGATAAAGATAATTGCGCCATACGGAATTATTGTGAACGCGAACAACATGGCTATCCACCAGCTCCCCTTCGTCACCTAGTACAACCAAAACTTTGAGAGTTTGCGTTAGAGCTGGTACTTTCAATGCATACTCGCCAGCAGCGTCAGAGGAGGAAGAGCTTGTTCGTTCTACTAATAAAACCGTTCAGGAAAAGTGCGAACCATGTTCACGGAAGCATCAACTAAGCCCCAAAAGTCAAACCAGAGTTCAACATGATGATACATCGACGTACCAGCATCCTACGGTCTACATCAGACTTCCAAGCTATGAATCCTTCGAACGCCGTCTGCGCACTTTTACAAGCACCGGACATTAAGCACAACACTCGCGCTAAACCAAACCAAACACTCACAGAGAAAGTGGAGTAACGAAAGCAATGAAAATATTATGACCGAGGATATGGCCATCTTTGGTTTGTTCATCAATCATGACCAGTTGCGGAGATCACTTTGAATGCTCTTATTAGGGGAGCTCAGAGTAGGGCAGTCGTGACACCTGAGACACAGCCGGAAAAGTCCTGTATACAAATGTGATGCACATGCTGAGAAAAATTGTGCATATTTCAACCCATTTGTTTGTTATGTAAATAATGGACGGTTTCTGAATAAAATCACAAATATGCATAAGAGTCAGTTCGGCAACAAGATGTTGACTGAGGTTTGGCAAAGTTTGAGGTGAGAGCTCTCGGCTTGAAGCATCGGACTTCTAATTTTACATCTCCTACCTGTACATCTACCATGAATCCCTATCCCTATCTTATTGATTGTCATCGTCGGCAAAGAATCTGTACTAGTGTTATCGCCCTTACTGCCATCTGTGCCAGCCTTACAACTGTTCTCATGGCCCAACCAGAAATTGCACAACAAACTGACAACTCATCAAAGGCACATTGGCAAGATTCAGAGGTTGATGTCCTACTTTGTCACCTTGTTGAGAACCGGGCAGCAGGCGGTGATGGAGGAAACTTCTCAATGCCTACCTACAACAGCGCAGCGGCCGCTATCAATGCTGATCAGGCAATTCAAACAATAGGCCCACTTAAGACGGGCAAGATGGCCAAGACGAAATGGACTTCGGTACGTGATTTTTTATCTTGATTAATCTTGAATTAACAAGATCATTTTAGCTCAAGAAAACGTTCAATCAAATTGAGATCTACCACGGTGTATCAGGCTTCCATTGGGACAATGTTCGTGGGGCTGGGATTGAGGGAGTTGCTGCTGCGAGCGTCTGGGATGCATATGTGGCCCCAAAGGTATGTCATTATGATAAAATATACTGCGACACTATCAACTGATATCGAGTTAGTCCTGAATTGCAATGTGCCCCTTTCGCAACAAAGGATGGCCTCCGTACAACGACATGCAGGCCATCTTGGGCGAAAACAGCGGTGCTCGTGGACGCCACTCCTTCCACCCTGCTACTGCAGCCCCCGCCTCTATCGCTGTAGACGATGTACTTGATGGTCCAGATGGAGCCCTTGATCTTCTCAACATGGATGTAGGGGGCAGCGTCTCTGGCACCACTCCTGGTGGCTCCCAGTCAAGTAAGCGCCTGCACACAAACACTTTGCCCGACTCTCTTGAGACCACATCATACAATTCTGGTGACATGTCCTGTCATCCTAATAGTCACGAGTCACCATCCCTCCCACTTTCAGCAACGCTAGTAGTACCATCATCCCAGGTACCTGCCTTCAAGAAGGCTCGAGTCTTGACGCATGCCAGCAGCACACACACGGGCGTGAACAGTGCTGCCAAGATCGCCGCAAAGATCACTCCAGCGGTTGCAGTGATGAATATGCAAGGTAGTATTAATCACCTGACTGACGCGATCGAGAGAAACATGGCCCCTCTGCCTGACCCATCAGCTCCCCTGCCAGCTCCCCTGCCAGCTCCTGTCGTACCAACCATGATCTCCCGTGGCCTGGCAATGATGCGCAGTGTAGATGGGGATCTGTCGGTTGATCAAAGAGCCAGCCTCCTGCGGATATTTTCCCGTGCAGGAGGGGATAACAATCTTGCTGTTTATGTTGGGCTGAACTCAGACGATGACTTTGATGTGCGCCGTGCATTTATCTCACAACTCCTTGATGAGTCTATGTAGAACTATCCCACTACTTGTCTTACTGCTCGTCACATTTCTTGTACTAACATGTAGTATGCATTTCATGTACTGCGCGTCCCATACCTACAATGATCATGGATTTTCTGAGTCTCTGCTAGTGGGAACGGATCAGGAGTAGATGGTTGAGGTTGCCGCTCCTGATGAGAAGGAATGGATCAGGAGTAGATGGTTGAGGTTGCTGCTCCTGACGAGGAGGAACGGATCAGGAGTAGATGGTTGAGGTTGCCGCTGCTCATCATTTAGCTCACTTACAACATACGTACATAACATTGTAAAAGTACAACTACATACTACTAGTAAGAATTAGTCCAGTCCATCCTCCTCGTCCTCCGAGATACCTTGGTCTGAAAAATTGTCGTCATCGTCGTCTCCAAGAGTGTGTCTTTCCTGCAAAATGCGCTGATAATCCACCCACATCGCTTCGGCAATGTGATCACGCATCAAATGCAGATCATTGCATGCAGCTGGATGCTCTTCTCCCGCCCCCTGCTCCCAGTTGGCGGCACGCGCATCACCAAGGGAATAGTCTGCATCAGGTAGCCTGCCTTCTGCAGGATCGTGTGAGCGAATGAAGTTGTGGAGGCTGCACAACGCAGCCGGAATCTGTGCTTGAATGTCCATAGCGTATGGCGGGGATAGAAGGAGGATATGGAAACGGCGTTTGAGGACACCAAAAATCCGCTCGATGACATTTCGAGCGGATGCATGACGGAGGTTGAAGAGCTCTTCTTTGCTAGTTGGCCTGTAAAAAGAAATCAGTGTGTAGCACAAAGCAAAATGCTGCTATACTTACCTTACACTTGCACACCCCCATTCTGCAAGGTGGTAGCGCACGTTACGGTAAGGAATGAGTAACTCAGGCCGCAGAGGGAAACCTGCATCTGCAAGGAAGTATTTTCCTGCAGGGATGCAGAGGTCGTGGCCCTCGGCAGCCTCGTAGACACGTGCGTCTGTAGCTGACCCCTCCCAGCCAGTGAGTGCATACACGAAATTAAGTTCAAAATCACAAGTGAAGAGACAATTTTGTGAAACGAATCCCTTTCGATTATGATAGGGACCTCGTTCAAATGCACGAGGTGACACGTGGATGTGGCTCCCGTCGATGGCTCCAACAGTATCCTTGAAGAACGGATAGAATTTGGAGTTATGGCGAATTTTGGCAGGGATGGAAGCATCCGGCAACCGAACATGTTTTGTATAGAAGGGGGAGGACGCGAATATATTGAGCATTTTGCGAAAATAACTGTAGAATGTACAATGAGATATCAAAACTATTAGCTTAGTGCACACTTACCGAGAAATCGTATCATTTGAGCGCTGGAATCTTTCTCCGACATGTCTGATCGACAATCCCGTGACCAACATATATAGGAAAATGGCGAGTTGTTCCTCTAACGAAACGAACTTGGAGTCAGCGTGTCCAAGGGTACGAAGTTCGGATATGAGCCCCTCAAAGACATGCGCATGGACACCAAGTTCACACCGGATTCGTTCCGGATGACCGGACAACAGTTCCATGACCCAGGATTCACCTGAGAGCGCCGAGGTGTGGTAAGGTTCAGGATCCTTTGCATACAGTGATTCCAGGATATTTGCGGTAGCGCAGATTAGAATACTAGCGACAAGAATTGAATGTTTGATCAGGCGGCATCGAGCTTCTGGCTGTTGGGGCAGGTAACGCGGGAATTCTGATTGAAGATCCATGGTTGGAGGACATAGATCGAGGAGAAGGTATGTATCATATAGATAAGAGCGTGATGTAGGGATTGGTAATTTAAGCTCCGACATTCGGCAAATCCAAAGCCGAGAGCTCTCACCTCAAACTTTGCCAAACCTCGGTCAACATCTTGTTGCCGAACTGACTCTAAGGGTCAAACTCTACTATCGGTTACCACAACTTCAGACTCCCGCTGTTTCGGACAGTCACACAATGTAACAGAGTAGTAACACAATGTCACATCCACCAAAAACAAGCTCCGCTCAGCATCAAGTAGCTGGCACAGGCAGCGTTTACATGTGGTGTCCGTGTCATGGCTTTGTAGCATTCAGTATTGTTATTAAAAGCGATTTATTGAATATGCATGATCAACAGGTATGAAATTATGAGAGGCCATAGCTACTGTTTAGATGACTTGCATATGGTACAACACGAATGATCATCTTGTACATATTCGCCATGGTCTCATTTGATGCTGCATTGCTCAGCATGATATCTGGATCTGCTGTGCTTGTTATCTATGAAACTAGTACCAGTAAGTAGGCGTCATGTAAGCCCTACCCCGAGTTCGCCCCATCTGTCGTAGTGGTTTGGCAGAAATAAAACTCTGCTACGGCAGACTCGGCTTGGTGACAGTGAGACATGATTTTTGGCTCTGTCACACCTCAACAAAGATCTCAATCATTTCTTGACCAATTTCAAAGATTCAACTTCGCAATAGTGTATTACAAGTGTACAATGATATGTGGTCAAGCAGAATATGATTTGAAGTAGAGTTGAGTGAGATATAGCAAAGTGTCCGAACCAGCGGGAGTCTGAAGTTGTGGTAACCGATAGTATTGATTGAATTCAAAGTAAGTTTGGCAAAAACAGAGAGAATTTGTTTCACAATCTGCATACATTGAATATTAAGCCCATTTCCAAAATTTAGTTACAAATATTAAGACACATCCAAGGTTACAATTGTTCCTGCATATTTTACATGACATTTTTGAGAGCATATGCAGGATCAAATCACATATCAGACTTAAGATCTGCCCAATTGACAAGCCCGAAAACAAATTAAAAAATTAATCATCATCTGTCAGTGCGACAAATTTGTTTATAATTTGTAGATATGTCTAAAAATATGTACAAGTGGCCCTCTGAGTACCCCTCTGAGAGGTTCACTCAATTTAATAGGTGGACCGCCCCCCAATTCAATAACGTAGCCATAGTTAGTGAGCGTTATCTTCTATTCTTTAGTTTGTGTGAGTACTACTATTTTTTTAAAATACCTACAAGACATTTGATACCGCCCAATCCATCCACTATTCTTTAGTTTATGCGAGTACTACTATTTTTTAGAAAGACCCGCAAGACATCTGATGCCACCCAATCTCCATCATAGTCATGGAGAATTGGATAACATTGCTTGGCCTAGGTAAGTTAGTATCATCTCAAAACAAAGATTGATGCCAGCATTCACCTTCTGAAAAACCAACTTTAAATTTTCAGGCAATTGTGATTTCCAAGTCTTCTTCACACTGAGGTGCTCACAAGCCAGATGTATGACAAAGCTCTGCAGGTTGATATCAGCCGCTCTGAAAAACCCTACAATAGCATGTACGCACACGAACTTCCTCATACTCCAATGGAGACCAGCCTAATGTCTCTTGCAAGTTGTAGCCCCCTTGTTTAAGACGACTTACTTCACCTGGAGGCTTCGAGATTTTAGGGGGTAAGGAAGGTATAAGAGGACCGGGCAGTAAGTCCAATTGCGTGACAGCGATCAAATTGACCTCTTTCTGAAAAACTTTGTGCTGTGTTAACAGGGGAGGGCTCATTGCGCATTCTGGGGGGAAATTACAATGCATGGTGAGAGGCGAGAAATGGCAAGCGTATCGCCAGTGCGAGCAAACTTTAGGCATGGGATACAAAGTTAGATGAATGCCAGCTTCGCACTCAGTTTGATGGCACTATTTATGTCAGTGGTTCAGGTTGATGAAGGTCCCTGATCCAATCCGGTCCATTTCACAATAGAAGCGGTCACCTTAGATACAGATGGTGATATAGGGAGGTAAACAATACAAAGTTCAAGAGAGAACAACATAATCATGCCCACAGAGTACAAGAGCACTGTATACAATGATCTGGCAATACAAGGAATATTGAAGAAGATATGGCAATGCAACAACTGTAGATATACATGAACAACAATCACATTGAAGATTGTTCGGTGCCAGCATTCACTACAAAACGGTGTCTGGAAATGATTGGTTTCCTCCCTTCCGCATTACAGGATAAGAGAGTGGCAAAAATAAGTTCCGACTGGAGCCACAAAATGCACACATCAAAGGTACTAATGGCAGATGATGAAGATCTTGCCAGGGAAATATTCAGGATAACCTTGGAAGACAAGATATCAGTAGAAAATGATGATTATGTGGATTCAGAAAGCGTCGCCTTGGGCATGTCACGGATGAGGCTTGCAGACGAGGCCATCAATGATAGAGAGCCTTCAGCTCAGCATGAAAATCAAGCTTGGCAAGACTATCATACACTCTACCTCCTCGATCATGAAGCCGACCATCATGTCCGCACAGTGACGGATGTCATAAACACGCTGGATTCAATTGGGGATAAGCAAGCACTGGCGATGCTCTCAGAAGGACATACATGGTTAGAGAAGTCATTGGGAAAAGTTATGAATATGGACGTAGGAACCGACACTTGTAATGAGCAATTTCGTCATGCACAGCTCCAGTTGTTGCAGGACACTAAAGAGGCAGCAAAGAGTATTATGTGTGTAATTGCTCACAGGAAAAAACAGGATCCAAATCTGAAGAACAATGCATCAGAGGCTGTTGAAACTGGTGAGAAGGTACATATACTTATAACAAACACACTAAATCAGCATTCAGACCGTGTTACAAGTAACATCGGCTACATGGCCCCCCTATCATTTTTCCCCTTCATCCTCGCCCTCGTATGCCTCCGGCTCGCACTTCTCTACCGACTATCCATTGACCGGATCCTCGGGACCGTTCCCGTCCCTCGTCTCCCTCCTATCGCACCAACGTGCGCACGTGCCTTCGGGCTATGACTCGTTATGACTTGTGCCACCAATGTGGCTTTCCTTATCCCGCCTTATCTTTCCTCTGACTCATGCGTGCTGCGCATTGTATCACTTACTGTTGGTTCGTTCCAACGTTTCTCAGTCTCATTCCACATTCGACCATTCATCACTAATCCGGCTCTGCTGCCAGCGTACCTATACCCTTTCCGTTTCCCCTTTGCCCTTACCTACAGTACGGTAGCCTTGCCCTTAACCCTTTCCACTTAGTATAAGTAGTCGGTCACCCTGTACTAGATTCCCTAACTTGAATCTACTCAATCTTCCCTGGAACATACTTCCCTCTGAAGCTCCCTCAGCTTCAGTCTCTAGTATCTTTTCTTAAGTGCTCATCGCGCTTAAGTCTACCTTGATCGACTACTCATCGTTCGGACAAGAATGTCCTTACTTTGAGAACATCAGTAACTTCGAAGACATCCGTCTTAGAAGTCACATGACACGTGTGTCTCTGATATCTGCTGACTCGACGTCGCCAGTCTCAGTCGCTACACCGGACCCTTCCGGTTACGTCACGAACATTAGCGGACGATGCCCCTCTTAGGGCTCCGCATAACAGATCTATTTGAGTACGTAACAGACCGCCACTTAAGAAGATTTAACAATGCCAAACCTGCCTTACTCCTGGCTATGTTCATCGCGCTAGTATTGAATATCTTGGGCCATGTTACCCGGGCATGGTGTAACACAGCTCTTGGACTCTTGAATCTTCTCCTGAAGACTATGCTCGGTAATGTTCCAGAAGGACATGGGTCAGAGGGATGGATCCCTCGTGATATCCGTTCTGTGAGAAAGAAGTTCGACCTGGAAGCCGTTACCAAGACATTTGCCACCTGTGCCAGATGCTTATATACATACCCTCCAACCATAGGGAAGACGTCGCCAGCCCTAAGAAAGAAGTCATCTTACCCCGAACACTGTTCCTACAAGAAGTACCGAGGAAGCAAGCCATGCGGGCAATTACTGGTGAAACGTACAAAGGAGGGCAGTCAAACATCATACATACCTGTATGACCCTATGTTGTGCAAGACTTCAACTCATTCCTGGCTGGTCTACTGAGCCGTCCTGGCATGGAAGAAGCTATGGACCGAGGAACGATGCTCAATGATGATCTACAAATATGGGACATTAAGGATGGCACAGCAATGGGAGAGATACTCGGTCCTGATGGGAAACCATTCATGGATGGTTTGAAGAGAACTGATCTTAGGTTAGCATGGAGTCTCTCAGTAGATTGGTTCAACCCCTACGGGAATAAAACCTCTGGCAAGAAAAAGTCCATTGGGTTGATCGCGATGGGACTCCTGAATCTTCCTCCGAGCCTCCGGTACAAAGCAGAAAATATGTACCTGGTTGGCATCATCCCAGGGCCCAGAGAACCAGCTCTCGAAGAGATTAATCACTTCTTTCGGCCGGTAGTCGACTTCTTCCTACCATCCTGGAAAGATGGGATCTGGTTCACCAAGACCATAAACCACACAGCTGGTAGGCTCTCCCGATCTGTCATTGCGGTTGCAGTCAATGATTTGCCGGCTGCACGCAAACTGGCAGGCCGTGCAGGTCCAACCACAAATCAGATGTGCAGGCTGTGTTGGCTCCTGAAGTCAGATATCACAGACTTTGACTGCAAAAAATGGAGGCGACATACACTCGAGGAACATAAAGCGGCGGCAGAAGAGTGGGTAAATGCAGAATCAAAGGTGGAGTGCGACAAGATATTCAAACAACATGGGGTGAGATGGTCAGAGCTTTTGCGGCTGCCATACTGGGATCCAATGAGGTTCATTGTGATCGATGGCATGCACAACCTATTCTTGGGATTAGTTCAACACCACTTCAGAGGTTTAATTGTAATAGACAAGCAAGCGAGCAAGGAGTTAAGGAAGGGCCAGCAAAGACATGTTGAGTTGAAGGACTTACAGGAGGGCAGAGATACTTTGATTTCAAACCCTACTGTGTCCACTATGACCCGCCTCCGTGTAGACGTGCTAGAAGCACTAGTATATTTGCCAGATACACCATGCCCTAGGAAAAAAGAAATGATTGAGGCGCTGCTAGTAAGTTTATAGTTCAAGCGGTGAAAAAATTACTCACTGGAACTTTACAAAGTATGCACTCCCTGAATGTGCCCCTATGGATGTTGATTTTGGAGATGGTCGACTGGGTGGTTATGATCAGGCATTTATTGCCAATGAATTGGTACGGGAATATGCTGCACAAAGGAAATCAGCAAAAGATGGACCGAAGGGATCGGAAGTACTGTCAGACAACAAGATAAATGCTATCCAGGAAAAGTTGGGAAACGTTCAGAGGCCAACATGGCACTGTGGCCTGCCAAAAAACCTAGGGGACACGGAACACGGCAAGTTCAAGGTGGAACAGTGGAAATCGTCAATTGAATTTGACTTACCAGTAGCTCTGATGCAATTGTGGGGTTCCAAACATACAGCTGATGGCACCAATGCTGATCGCAAATCTCAACTGCAGAAGTTGGTTCACAGCACAATGCTGCTGGTGATTGCAATCCGTTGGGGAACTTCACATGTAACATCATCACATCACGCTCAGCAATACACTAGATATATGAAGGCATACCTCGAGTCTATCAAAGGAATATTCACGCATCATTCTTGGCGCCCAAATCATCATGCCGCTCTTCACATCCGCGAGTTCCTCTTGAGATATGGTCCTATGCATGGCTGGTGGATGTTTCCGTTTGAGAGAATCATCAGTGCACTCCAAAAAACGAACACCAACTACAAGATAGGTGAGCGAGCTATACACTAAAATACAAGAAGAGTATGAACGGTGTAACAGGAGAACTAGAGAAGACAATGCTGGAGATGTTTTGCGCAACCGCAAACATTAAAGCCATGGTACAAGATCCTACAGGACCTGCCATTCTCAATGAGGCTGCGACAATTTTGAGTCAATATTGTGACCCATTCATGGGAGGCAATATCCATACCGAAATGGATATCCTGTCTGCAGGTGGACACAATGGTGGTTCTCACTGGGATATCCATGTCCTCAAGACCCCAGTCCCCGGTGATCTCCTAAAAGCATGGAAAGCAGCTCAAGCTCACCTATGTGAAGATCATCCTGACTCTGAAGGTGCCTCCATTACACTCTACAAACGATTGGATATCTCAGGCAGGCAGTACTGCGGTCACTCCTGGTCAAATCGTGACTCAAGCATGTTCTTCTGGCACAAGAACCAAGAGTTTGTGCCTGGAGTGATTGAGCATATTTTCTCCATAGGAGAAGAAAGTCAGGACCAGAAATATTACTTCACAGTACGGCATAACTTACCTCTAGCAAGAGTATGCCAGGATCCTTTCCGATCGTACAGTGACTTTGGTGCTTCACTATGGTGTTCTGCCTACCACCAGGATCTTGACATTTTCCCAGTGGCCACCAGTCGCATTTGCCACTCTATCTCAATGAAGTGGGGGGAGGTTGACATTGTTCTAAAACCTTTGAACCAGGTAAATATCAGGATACAGATTGAAACATTATGACTGACCAAGTTGTCAGAATTTTGGTGCAGTATTTGCATAGGTTGGCGCGCAAGCGATGAGAAGAAAGCTCATGCAGACATTTGTGTAGGGAGGAATGGCGTCCAATAAAATCTCTCAAATATTTACGTGAATGTACGCATTCAAACAGAATCAGATCTATAGTATTACACTAGGGTACACTCTGCACCAATAATGTATACTATAGGTACTACATGGTGTAAGAAGGAAAAGAGTGACAGTTGACGATTTCGGGGTTTAAATAGTGAACCGGATATTCCCACATACCATCTGATTGGCAAGAATGCAAAGTGTAACTGCGATTCTATAGTGAGATATTGTTGATTTGGTCAACAAAGAACGGTACTTAGTTGGTAATCTATAGTTATAAGCTATAGTGTTTCTGGCAGAATCATCTATTGCATTCTGCACAAACAAGACTTCATCATTCATCACCGAAAGTTCAGTGTGCCGGCTGAAGAAATGAGCTAAGATGACCACAGTAGCATCTTTCCTGGTGCGGCAGGAAGCTTTGTGGGACACTAGAGTCAGTGCAATAGACAGAGGTAACTTGAGCAACGTGTTTCATATTACGAATTGTGAGGCTCGGACTAAGAACGAGAACCAAGACTTGAGATTGGGTCAAAAGACTACCGAACAACATTCGACGGGGAGAGGTATTGATACAATGATTGAGATGGAGAATCAAAGGAGAACATGTATAAGGCATGCAACGAAGAGTGATTGTGTATGTAAAAGAATGAAATGAGTACGTATGAGAGTGACATCAATAGTCATATCTTGACATTTCGAACAAACATGTATCATTGGCACTAGGGCCTAGGAATAGTTGTTGGATTGTGGTATAACGATACAGAAACCTGGTAAGAGTGGGGTGGAATATATGATGATACAATGAGCAATAGTATGAATGCAAAACAGGCTACAACGTGAGGCTGGGATCTGATTTCTCAATCGATGTCAATCTGATCAGAGTCTGCATCAATCTGCATCGCCTCTCTGCTCTCCATATTTTCCTGGATAAAATAAAAGTCAAACAGAAAAACAGTACAAAGTGTATATACAGACCAAATAGAATTCATTCATGTCAATGTCTGCATTGACGCTTGCATCACCATCCATAAGATGTGTTCCCTGCACTTGATGAATTCCAAATAGAAAGGATTGAGATGCACCAACCGCGTTCGCGTCATTTGATTCGATGTCGACCTCCATAGGGTCTTGTTTCTGAAATGTTCCCTGCGACAACTTCAGCATTGAGTGAGTTGCAAATGATGCGAATTGAGAAATACAATACCGGGTATGTTTCTTCTAAGTCGATGTCGACCTCCATAGGGTCTTGTTCCTGAAACATTTCCTGCGACAACTTCAGCGTTGAGTGAGTTGCAAATGATGCAAATCGAGAAATAAATACCGGGTGTCATATCCCATATTCCGGACCTACATCCGATAATATTCCCACGCCTCATCCGGACCTTCGGATGTCCTATTCATGTCTCCAGTACCCATCCGGATCCCTGCACCTCTGCACATCTACACCCGCATGTCCACGTCCAGATCCCTTATCCTTCGCAGCTAGCCTGCATCATTCATCCTTGTCCCATCACCCTAATGCCACATCCTATATATCCACGCATCTCATCCGGTCCATATCCAATCCGATGTATAGATCTGCTTCCGATCTGATATAGATAAGCTTCCTAATTCATTTCCTGTTCTTATAACGTTATACACAGCCTATTTCGTATTTCCTCTATTCCGCTGTTTCGGTTATATCTATTACCAGTATGCTTACTGATCCATTAACCTATGTTCATTTCCGACTCGCGTTTGTTAACCTTTGCATATGCTTCATACATAGCCTCGGACTCTGCTTATTGATCCTTCCATTATTTCTCTTAGTATATAAACTCGTGTATATGTCTTGTAGTACCTCAGTCTGAATATCATATTAGTCCTCGCACTAGATCTCACTCTAAGTCCTCATATCAGTTCTAGTCTTCCAACTTAGACAATATCCATCTCAGGCCTAGGGAGGAATTCCCTAGGCCGGAGTTCCGATCCTCCGATCCTCTGCTCCTCCACTCATCCGAAGTTTCCGGAAGTTTGTCCGGAACTTTCCCGTGGTCCTCCGGACCTATTCTGCTTCGGACTTTGTCCTTGCAGTCTTTCCTCTGTTTGCTTCTACTCAGGACAAGTCCCGAGTAGCCATTACACGTATCTGTATCAGGATGAAACCTCATTGTAATTTCCGGAAGTTCCTCCGGAACTTTCCCGCACTCATCCACAAGTTACTTGCACCCGTCCGGAAAGTCCTTCCGAAGTTTCCCGTGCCTTCGGACATCCTTCGGACGTCTTTGGACTTTCTTCAGACACCAATCTGAAATTAAGGGCACATACTCGGGTAAGGGGCGCAGCACACGAGCTGAAGCCAAGCCCCTCAGTCCTACCCTTTGTGCATGGTCTTAACACCGGGTGTGTTTCTTCTAAGTCAGTGTCGACTTCCATAGGGTCTTGTTCCTGAAAATTTTCCTGCGACAACTTCAGCATTTCCCTCAGTGAGTTGCAAAAGAAACAGATTGAGATGCACATACAGGGTACTTTCCATTTAAGTCGGGGTTAACCTCCATAGGATCTGCTTCAAGTGTTCCCTGTGTCAACTTCAGTGTTCCTGAGTGAGTTGTAAAACAAACAAATTGAGACGCACAATACACATATTAATGTTGCGTCTTGTATGTGAGGTGAGGTGAAAGTTGTGTAGCTCGACTGTATGAGCTTATATATTATAAGTGTTTGTGTTGGATATGGGCGCGCTGGGATGGATATATAAGTACAAATAAGAACATCGAATTTGTCACACCGACATTCTCCTGGTCTGCACTTACTAGCCATTTATTTGTGCCAGATGTAAAAGTAAGGGGTTACTAAAAACATGCAAGAGCATCGTGTTGATATTGTAAAAATCACAAAACTACAAACACATAGTGAGTTCGCATTTGATAAACAACTAGACCATGATACTCACCTTTCAGACTCCGAGCAATTGGTGGAATTGGCAGAATTAGCAGAATTGGCGGAATAGGTTGATATTGATCCAGATCGGATTAACATGATCACCAAAAACGTCTGCATCAGCATTGGGACACTTGACTACCTTGCGCTGTATGAGATTCAACGTACATTATTGTTATTTGTTACTTTGATTTGTTACTTTGTCATATATAATTCTACACTAATAGTATGTATGTATGTACGATGGGATTTGGGAAAGATAACTCAAAGACGCTCTCAGCTCAGTGAAGTAGTGAATCAAACTCCGTTGGTATTACCCGGTTCACTACTTAGGCCAGTAAGACGGTTCGACCACCCTTTTGCAAATGTTTTATAATGTTGCTTACTCTAAATTTTGCCAATTACTTGATATCCATTTGAACACCCTGTCTCTGATGATGAGTTGCTGCTATCAAAAATGTGAACTGGTGCCAAAAGCTTCCCTGCAACCCTTGACCACCGCCAAAAGCCAGGTCTATGGCGAGCTGGCATTTATGACAAGCTCTCATTACCGATGAACATTGGACGCCAGTCTTACTTCCCACAACACATGACACAGGTACCAGGATGCCCCAGCAAATATTTGGTACATTGTTATATTTACTTGGTCTTCCAAATGTGTGAATGCAACCATAACAGGGTAACACTCATCAGATCAAGACATTGGCAGGTTAGGTATGTCATCACCTCAGCACCATGGCCTCTACGACTGGAGGACACCTCATATTCTGCAAGAGCTTGATTTCTCCAAGCAATGTCCTGGTGTCTGAACCGTTAACAAGACCGGTGTGATTCTGTGAACATTGTGAAAGCGCGTTTGATGCACATAAATTTCTGATTGACTGTAAGAAGATCTAATTGAGCTCAGGCGCGATAACTTTACAATTGAGTCTCGGCAAGACAACTTCGCCCCACTCCACCGAGTTATGGGCTCATGGGCGCTGTAAAGTACGAGGTGTAATGAGGATCTCATGGATACCACATAAAGAAATGCCTCAGACTGGCAGTGACTTGCCATGAACTAAATAAATGAAAGGTATTGCAAGTTGGTGTGTGGTGTATGCCCATGCACATCGTGGGAAGGATTGTGTGATTCACTATAAAGTGGCTTACCTCTCATCTTGAACGATAGATTTGGTTGGGAAGAGTGTTATTTGATGTATAAACGATCGCGCGCTGACACCGCTGGCAACGTAATCCTTACAACACCAGAATCGCTCCTTAAGGGTATCGCTTCCATCACGCTCAAAGCTCGCAAAAACTTGGGGATCAATCCAAACCTAGATCCGCTCGCGCTGGCACTCCTGGATGGGTGTGATGACGCAGATCCAGCACTGTATCCAGATGATAGCGGTTATGAAGCCAATGAGACATAGGGAGCACTCGTTTAAAAAAACACACCCACAATATATAGCAACAGCGACTGGCTATGGTTTAATTATCCACTGCCATACATCTTTCAACATGCTGACCAGCTTCTCATAGGCTTGATCCCCATGCCAAGTGGCAACCTCCATTCCACCGCTCCTGGGGCTGAATTTTCGCGTACAAGTTTCACCCGTCACAATTTTGATTCACTGGGGAAAGATATAAAAAAGGGTGTAAATTATATCCTTGGTGAAATTGTCAAGTATTGGCCATGTAGGGATGAAGAAGAAGTTGAGACACACCGGCTTTCTCTTGTTACAGCTTCCAACACGCAAGGGGGACTGACTGAAAGGGGACGAATACTAAGACTAAGAAGTGAGACTTGAGACCTCGCCTTCTGAAATCTTCTAATTGACGGGGGCAGCACTTTTAATTAGGGACGTCACTAAGATGGCCTGCACCATATGGGTCAGCTATGCACAGTGGAGTAGATATATTGATGTACCGAACCAAATGAGAGGATACTTATAAGATAAGCCCTTTTTTTGCCAGAGAAGGCATAGACACTGAAAATCAACAAAACTGTTGTGCGAGTGTAAATGCACATTGTAATGTGGTATGCAAAAGTCAACCGTCCGCAGCGATGATTCCCAAGAGATGTACATCAGAGAACCGATGAACAAATGAGAAGGTTCTTTAAAGCAATATATAATACAGCATCACAACAATCTTCGTATATCTGCTGACCGCTTCCACATGGGAATATTTGGCATTGTCGAGGAAACAACAATTTGAAAGTACACCAGCTGAGGAACGATATTGGCTAAGTGATCTCTTTCATTTGAATGTGTCTAAGTAAACATAAACAGGCCCAGGTTCATGAAGTTTAATATGGACAGATACTGAGAGAGAAAAGAAAGGAGGTTGTGATCTGTGAAGGTGAAAGACACTTGGGTGATGCTCACCCGTGAAGAGGATGGGTGTCATTTGGCCCTTGCACCCAATGTGCAGGTAACTTGCTTGGCTGAAAAGTGTGAGTCACAGTAACCATCACTTCACAATGGACACTTTGCCTGTATTGACTGAACATTGGACCAGTTTCACCGTGAAATATTTCTTTGTAGACCGTCGGACAGAACAATGCAATATACGGAGTGCAAACATCGTCCTAAGGTATGTCAGAGTACATATAATTTCTCAATGGATAGATTTCGTAGTCTGTCGCTGAGAAGCATTAATTGCTCAGTGGAAACTTTCTGGAACACAACACCCCATCAGATAATCCCTTTGGACAAAATCAAAAGTTGACAATTTTGCTCGAGTGCACAGAACTTGCGGTTGTGACCACGTTCATCGATGATTCGAACCTTGGTGTAGCGCTACAGCATCCACAGTGGCAGTGCTAAACTGTAATTCACGCAATCTTTCGCGCCTTCACAATCGCACTCCTTTTGGCCTCCCAAACCCCAAATTTCTGACGATCTTGTGAACTACTGAGCAACATCATGGTGTCTCAAGTTTTAGTTCGCGCAATCTTTCATGCCTTCGCAATCATGCCCCGTCCGGCCTCACAAGCCCCAAATTTCCGATGATATTGTGAACTACTAAGCAACATCACAGTGTCTCAAGTTTTAGTTCACGCAATCTTTCATGCCTTCGCAATCATGCTCCGTCCGGCCTCACAAGCCCAAAATTTTCGATGATCTTGTGAACTTAGGTTTTACTGCACTGGTACTCGGTTGTCGCAACAGATACCGGACTTGTATACTACTCAAACACCTCATAATTCATAGCGGTGAGTGATGCTTCACCTCAATCTCTCACTTACAACTGAACGAGCGTCCTACGTATTTCGTCATTGCTCGATTACTTCACGTTTGTCCTGCTTTGCGGGACACGTTATGATGTAGGACATCCACTCGAGACTTCATAGCACTGAGTGATACTTCACCCTGATGGGCCTCACTTGCCACTCAACAAGCATTTAGGCTCAGTCTGGACAGCGAATAAACAAATTCAAATTGAACTGAGTTGGTCATGGAGAACCCGGATCACACGTTCCCACAGTGCCACCTCGCTTACTCACTGTGACCGCCATGCCATCTGTTACGTCGAGCAATAGTACTAGTGATGAATCTACTCACTCCCTTCGTTCTCGTGGTACGATTAATCCAGTGGAACTGCCCAAGAAGAAGAAAAGAAAGCCTGCCACTATCTGGACATCAGAAGAAGAAGGTGCCCTTGTAGAGTTTCTGTTGTCTGAGTTCTCTGCAAGTGGCGATGGAAACCCTAAGGAAGCAACATTCAAGGCAGCTGCAAGCTTGTTGACGGAGAGGTTTCCAAATGCATCTGGTGCAGAGAAGACATCTGATGCTTGTAGGAACAAGTGGCAATCAGTACGTCATGATTATAATTTATGATTATATTTCTATACTCAAAGGATCCATGCTTTGTAGCTCAAATCAGCCTATAACACCGTCTTAGATATCAAGAATACGTCAGGATTTACGTGGAGTGACGAGTTTGGGGCTGGAATAGTGAGAAAGAATGATGATGTCTGGGATCGGTATGTCACAGGAATTTGTAGGTTGTTAACATGGGCATCTGTCCAGAGTGGCATTGGACATAGATCTGTCCCATCCGCAAAGCGAATACAGGAAGTTGAAGTTGAAGTTGCAGATGAAGAGGCAGTTTTGTGACAAAAAACCCTTGCGGTTGCACATATGGAAGTGTTCTTCTGGTGGTACAAAAGCCTGAGTGTGGGTACCGTCTACTGCACCAATACACTGATCAAAGTTCTGAAATCGAGGATCGTTGAGTATTTTGTCGGAAATTGGGGTCTCATGGGTTTGAAATACAACCTGGGAGCTGTAAAATGGATTGGACGAGAAGAAGACAAGCAGCCGTTTGAAGTATCTTGTAAAATAGATGAGTCACTTGAAAAATTATATTGAAAGCATGTACTTTGTGACCGTGTCAGGGGAGCATTGAAATCTTTCCCCGACGAGGTGGGATGATAATCCTGTGACACACGTATAAAGAAAGATCCCCAGCTGCTCCTCGATTGATACACCATTGCAGGATAGTACCGTATATGGTATGTAAATAAGGTTTTGGGGGTGCATGTAAACAATGGAAGGGGTAAGAATCGTTGATCAAGCGGCGAACTCAGCACGGATCCATTAGTGAGGATGTGAGTCAGGGCAGTTAGCTCCATTGTGGACATACCCTCCAGCAGTGGAACAAAGTGAGCATGATGAGCCCGATGTGTGCTGGTAGGACACTGAACTGGGACACATATACCTTGATGTGTTCTTGCAGCATCCACAGGCAGAGAGTAGCAGACATTGCTAGTAAAGGTTTGAAGTTGAGATCATCACCGATGTACCTGTGGAATTGATGCTCGCTGTCATGTAGGGAGTATCCGACCAATGCTATGATAGCTGGGTTTGCAAAAGTGATGGTGATACTATCTCCATTGACCTAAGGAGACATGCAGCTCATCAGAAAAGGGGCCCAACTCTGCGTAACGCACTTACATGTAATGTGCCAGAGAGAAATGTATCATTCTGCACCAGATGATTGGCATGCAATGCGCGCTCAGCGACGTGGGTGCCATTCACCGCTGTGGTGTAGTCAAAACTAAGGCCATATTTGATATAGGTGAATGTTTTAGCTGCCGCCACCATACTGCCAGATATAGTCATGAGTATGGGCTCGAGCCTCGTTCTGTAATAGTCCTTCTCATTTTCCAGCTTATCCAACACCCAGGCCTGGAGTGTCTCTGTTCCCGATCCAAGTCAGTACACTATCGACTACTTGAAGTTTTGGAAGACATACCATCAATTTGTTGACTAGCCACAGCCCTACATGACACATCAACCATACTATCCACATCAGCATCGGTAGGTAACAATGTCGTCTTGAATGCAGTCAGCTTGATTATGTGAGTGCACTGATCCAATATCACTTCATTGCCATATGGGATAATTGTAAATTGTGTAGACAAGCATGGTTGTGTCTGCGTTTAGCGCTCCGCCCGGATGTTTGCTCTTGGGGGACTCGACGGCAGCGGCGAGGTGCAGCGAGGGCTACATGCTGGGAAATGTCATCAAAAATCTTATGGGATGAGCGGGAAAGACTGGTGAGATTTTGATGGTGCAACGTGTTGTCAAACACGGATGGGTTCACAGATGGAACTGGCAGAGCCTGAGCCCGAGACTCGTCAGTCTGGTGAGTCAGCCCAAGGAGGGGCAAGCTTGCAGGCGGAGTTGGGCTGGGTGGAGGCTGCCAGGCAGCAAAAAGTGCTGTGGACATGACTGATAATATAAACATTGAGGTACGGGGTGGGCAATAACAGGCTCAGGCAGGGCTTGCCCGGAGGGCAATGGCTGCCAAAACGACTGATCCTGATCAGCTGCACCCAGCCCATAATCAAGGCCCTGCGGCAACCATGACCCATGAATACCTTGCGAGTGCTGGTGTGGAGCCCACGATGAGTAGTGGCTTGCAGCCAGAGTCGAACTTGTTGAACTTGAGGCTACATGATGGTGGGCATGAGGTGGCGATGGCTGAGGTGGGAGCCATGCTGATTGGGTCTGATAATTGCCTTGATCATTGAGTTGATGGTTATAATTGAAACCAAAATCCGAGTGAGGACCAAGAGGATTGTGTGTGATGTCGATGTCAGCCTGTGATAGCTGATTGCCCCACCCTGACATGATGGGTAGCGAGTAGCAGTCAAAAGATAAGTACTCATATTAAAATATAAACTTTACGACGAACTCGAGGTTGGGCATGTGAAGTCATATTGAATTAACTGATCTGCGAGTCAGAGAATGGCAAAATTCATAAATGGCAAACCATGGTGTAAATACATAAGTGATGATCAATATTATTGCATAATCGCCATGATTACACAATTTGCGCACCCATAGTCGCATAGTCACCGCCTCAGACCATCAATCGAAAATATTCTAGCCATCTACCGGATCTAAAATGTTTAATCTAAAACAAAGTATGAAGTAAGGGAGAATCACTTACTAGGCTCGTGACCAGCAGCTGGCTAACATAACTACGGCTGTGATAGAGTCGATCTGGGAGCAAGGACCATGGAGTTTGAATTTTAGGTGCCGGTCATACAGGCCCGGGTATCCAGCTTCAGCAACACAGCCTTGTGTCGGTGGACGTTCATGAAGTTATCCCTCAGTTGCTGCTAGCTAGTAGTTTTTTTGAGACTTGAAAGACATGGATTGGTGCTATCGAGATGCTGCAACCTACTACGGGTGAGTGAAGACACAGGCACAGCAGCCTTGATATATTTGCCTTTCACTCACAAATATGCCACCATCTGCCGAGGTGGTGTAGTGAGGATCCTTCTCAATGTTCTGGAACAATGGCTGCTAGTTACACACATACTAGTAATCAATGCTCTTGTAAGGGAACTTTGCCTCAACCTCGCCGAGTCATTGCTGATACGTCTCAATCTAGGCCTTGGTGATAGGACGCACTCCCCATCTGGGGCAATCAAGCCAAGCCGTCTGTCTAGCCAGACACTCATCAACTTGGCACATGGTCGTGTTCTCCTTTCTGTTCTGAAGGAGCTCATGGCAGTTGGGCTTCACGAGGAAGTCCGTCAGCTGACAGAATGGAGTGGGCCGGATAGCATGCTTATGGTCTGGCAAGCTCCTGCGTTTCCCATGTACAGTGCGCACAATTGAGCCCAGTCCATTTGGAGAGGTGCTGTGTCGTGCAGCAACCACCATGATGTTCTTGAAGATGCTAAAACCTGTCTTCATTGCCCATTCCTTTCCCTTCTTAATGTCTATGTCGACGAAATCTACGAAGCCGAGTGATTCTTGTGAGTATTGCAAATGAATATTAATTACACATTCCACTCATAGAATTTTATTTTAGTTCAGACAGCCTTAGCACGCTTCACTGGTCACCCATCCCCCCATCTTTGTCAGTGCACTGAAAGCAAACCCCTCCAGTGCAGATTCCAGAAGTGCGTGACTTCTCATCCAGTTCTAGTATGTTTGTCTGAACTTGAATGCACGTGCCGTCGAATCCAATGACTTGAAGTCCCGTGAACTCGGATATGCACTTTCATTTGATCACGATGTCCCACGCATATACCAGAATATCTGTTGCTCTCAGCAACGAGGGTACGTGAAAGTGTGCCTCTCCCGTGATGTTGCTTAGACAGATTACTTTATAGATGTTGTCCTCAATATTGCTGGTCATGATCCCAAGGGAGAGCTCATCCTCTCACAGAAGTTTTTGGAGCAGTACAAGAGTGCCAAGGTGCTGTCCAAGTAAGACACTGCCTCTTGCCTACTTACATGTCGACACTCATCTTTTCACCTCCTTGCCCGATGCTGACGGTGCTGTGGCCACGTCCCACACAAAATTTATCCATTGATGGGAATCCGGTATCTTAGTTGGCATGGACAAGTCACTACTTAAGCAGTCCTGATTCTTACTTTGATGTCCCGCAGACTCCAGCCGCATTGCAGATATTCCTGCTGTCCATGGTGCCCTATGCTGATGTCCAAGCTCGTGCAGAAATCGACCAAGCTGTAAAACATGATAAAATGCCGTGCCTTGATGACAGGGCGTCAATGCCCTACCTTGATGCCATTCTCCGCGAGGTCTTGAGATGGTATCCTGTCGTTCCCCTAGGTTAGTCCGCAGTAATATAGCTCTGTTTGAATGTTTGATAACTTGCACAGGAATTCCACATGCAACTGCTGACTTCTCTCCGCTATAATAGTCAATCGCCGCAAAGAAGTGATGAGAATTGGTGACAACAATTTGTTCGAGATTGGCTGTCGTATGTCCTTTCCCCCATTCGTACCTTCAGTCACAAACTTCTTCTACAGGTGTTGAATGTCCATCTGTTGGTAACTTCAACACTATATCCACATGTGGATGCATCCACCATACTGTTCGAATATCAAATTACTACGTCATTGGTGCTGCATGCCTCGTAATCCCACAGATGACAAGACCCTCGACGACTACATGTCCATCTTTCACTTTCCATGACTTGCTTCCCATGATGGCCTTTATGTGGAAGCAATATTTGTGTGCTGCACACGATGGGCTTAATCATTACCCAAACATGCCTTTGCCACCTTGCAAGATGACTCATATCCAGTATTCCAAGCCTTATCTTCATGTGTTCTTGATCTATTTCCCAACTTTCATAGCCCTGGCCCTACAACGTGCACTCGGAACATATTCAAATTGTCCTTTCAGAATGCACGCTGGCTCTCTTACTCTCTGCAACTACCATGTCTGTCACTCAAACTCACAGGTTCAGCATAAGCGCCCTTGCGGATCTCTTATGTCATTTTAGACTGACCATATAGCGACTCTGAAAGCATTCAGAAGAGTTTGAGCAGCCCACCTACTTTTCCGCACCCGACAACGAGATTCTGAGAGATTGGCTAGATACTGATACTATAGTCAATGTGAGCTCATCCATCTTGCCATAGTGCCACCAGTCTCTCATGGACCATTCATGCATTCTATCACTGATCTTTCTCCAGTTAAAACTTTGAGTGATCTAGCGGTGAGTTGTCAAATCAACGTGACATGTGGCATCCCTAACACAAAGTCAGGACATAACACTGAAGAAGAAGAGGAATTCAAGGGTAATTACTCTTCAATGCCCCACAGCCTTCGAAGAGTTCTGGTGCATCTTATCTCCATGACAGATACTGTAACCTATAACCCACCTTGCTTATATAGACCCCACCTTTAGAGTGCGATGAATCCTCAGGCAGACGCAGAAGCATACTATTTGAGTCCTCCATGCCCTCAAACCCAGGAATGCCCTCTTATTCGTGATACCGCTCGGAGTACATCCGGCCTCCAATGCATTGTGCATGCCAAAATGCCTCATCCATCGCCTCTTCTTCGACAGTGTACAAAATCAGCTCCTGCTCCTGTAAAATCTATCCTCACTCGACATGACTCAGGAATATCCCTTGCAACAACAACAAAGACATCTCTCAGGAAAAAGTGGTCTGCACCGTCAGTGAAGTTTGTTGAAGCACCAACGGTGTATCATAGCCATCATGCCTATTCACCAATTCCTTCACCTCCTCATTCCCCCTTGGCAACTCCGTCAGGTCAGCGCAAAAGCAAACCAAGCCGATGGTTCGCACAGTGGTGGAAACCCACTGCACCTCCAAGACTTACTATATCTGGCCCATATAGCCTAGCCCATACTGCATCACTGGTTGATGTGTATAGCCAATGTTCCAAATTCCCTTACATGACACCATCGCTTCTCACCTCATACAGGAGTGGGCTTCTGCCTCAGACTTGTGGTTATAAAGAGGATGATTAGAAAAGATATGAATTTGATGCTTAAGGTATTAGCTATGTCCACCCATACATATACTGGACAAGAGCCGCAGAGCGTGCTTGCATGTCTTTGCAACATGTTATGTTTTCAAAGCTGCCGCTGCCGCTTCGCCAGCTCCTTCCCTAACTGCACCTTCACCTGCACCCGATGCAGCTTCGCCAGCTTCTTCCCTAGCTGCACCTTCACCTATGCTCGATGCAGCTTCGACAGCTCCTTCACCAGCTCCCCCATAGCTACACCTTCACCTGCACTCGATGCAGCTTTGCCAACTCCTTCCCTAACTGCACCTTCACCTGCACCCGATGCAGCTTCACCAGCTTCTTCCCTAGCTGCACCTTCACCTGCACCTGATGCAGCTTCACCAGCTCCTTCCTAACCTATGCGAGTCCCTCAGCACCATCAAAATACAATCAGATGAAGCGACATTTGGTGAGTTTATATATATAAGCACGCAACGTCTGATCCCGCGGAACCAATTCGTGTCTACCCCACGTGCGCGCTCCAGCTGATATATGCTCGCAGTTCGATTACCAAAAACATTATTCGCCCCCACCACGCTTCTCGTCACCACAATTATTACCAACGGGGGAGTCTCGTATATGAGTTGCCCGACTGGCACATAGGAATCACTATTGGGACCGCAGGGATTGTCACGATGCTGATGAACTTGAACGATCAATCTCCAGAAGATGCTGGGTGTACCAAAGTCATCTTTATGCAGAGGTGCGTGCTTCTTCTTGCATTTATACACGCATCTCATCTCGCCCAGCATGTCGCGTCTAACTCATTCACCCTGTATTGTCCTTACCCCAGTCCAGCCCAGTTTGGCCACCATCTTTCTCTGTCATGTTGAACTGCGCATCTGGCAAACCTTGACGTTGAGGTACATGTATTATAGTTGCTTGTGTGCTACTTTGACATATGTTCTAGTCCCTAATGATGTCCATCATTTCTCTCGTGAAATCAATAGACATACAAGCTGAATCTGCCATCAAACTTCTTTCCGAGTTCCTAGACCTAGGCACTCCTTATATCGAGGGCCAGAGGCACCCGAACGCCGAACATTTTGCACATGGTCAGTGGTTTCTTCTCATCCATATGCAACTCTGTTCTGTCTTTCTCATGAACTTGGTCCTAGAGATATACTGTTACATGCGGAGTGATCGTGATCTATTGATTTATGACAATCTGATGCAGGTGTAACACTTTCTCTGAACGAACTCGGGGATCCGCGCTGAATTTGGGCAGTATGATACCTCTCCAGATCTTCCGCCCTACAAGCAGGAAAGAGAGAATCGGTGGTGTTATGATTCCCATTCTCAATCACGGTCACCTCATCACGGTCATTACCGGTTCTGATCTCGATCCCCATTATCTCGACCTCCTTCCCCAACCCTGTGTTCTGAGCATAGAAGAACTCCTCCCACAACTTACCTCCAATAAAGCTCTCTAGACCATCTCTCCCAAGATCACGGGAACCATCGACGAACTTACAGTGTGGTCAGCGAGTGTCGAGATATACCTGAAACTTACCTCGAATGACTGACATAGTCACCTTGACAACACTCAGGAGCAGTTGACGAAGCAGGAACTATGTTCCAGAAAACATACTGGTGGGCACTCCACAGGACCCATCAAGTAGATGGAGCAGCACACGACAATTACCTACAGCGAAGCGATGGATCCCGCTGAAGTTAGAAGCACTCAGTGTTGTCAGTTGAGTAACTGCCGCGCTTCATGATCTTGCACGTGCTGACGTACTCTGCGCTTGATGAGATGAAGAGAGTATAACATTTAGAAAGGTGACGCCGACCAACCTTGTCATCGCGAAAACTAAGTCTGGCAGATGAATTTTCACAGGAGTATGTGAGCTCACTCCTTTGACATCCAGGCTCTGAACAAATTCAACAGGACTGAGGGAGTTCAAGGTCTATGTAGGCCCGAATCCACATCACATGGTGCAGGCGCTGCACACAGCTCAAGGACCGTACTGTATTCGAAAGGTTCCCTTTGAAACATGTGAATAGCGAGGGCATTTGTTTTCCGACATGGTACATTGAGGATGACGATGCAAACATTGTGTTCAGTGCAACCAAAAGTGTGTCCTTGTAATTTATTAAAAAAATTGTATGAGTCCGAATCACGATGTAGCACTCGAGCTCGCGCTAGGCTCGTATTCAGCCATTCCATGCATCACGTCAAATGTTCATTGCTCGATATTCACTTCCTGATGCAACCCGACGCATACCCACCAAACCCGACACTTTGACCAGCGGACCCGACACATCGGCCGCATCGGACCCGACATTTTTCCCGCGCACTTGTCCTATCCGTGTCTTGTCTTGTCAGCTATCCCCACTAGGTGCGTAGTTGATTATTTCGCACATTACTCACATCGTAGCCAGCGCTATTACATGGTTTCCCATAGTCCGCAGCACCTCGTGTTTATTTACATGTACACCAGACCCAAAATTCTTCGGCCGCTACTTTCGCCTATAGGGTTCCGGATTTCTACGTACTTATATATATATTGGTTTCCACATAGCATATTGATGATCCAAGTAGTAGGGAGCCGTTTCCCGACGCTTTGTGGTCAAACCCGATATTTTCGTAGTTCTTAGTTGACATTGCGAATATTACCGCTCTTTCTATCCGAAACTCCCGTCATTATTGATATTTTGCATACCGCTTGCTATACCCAACAACCATTTCCCTAACCCGACGCTAACCCGCCGAACCCGTACCCGAAACCCGCCAACCCGCTAAACCCGAAAACATCGGCCGACACTTTGGCATCAGACTAACTTATTCCAATAGCAAACCCCTCGGGTCGAACACACTTGTCTAGCAAGTATAGCAGACTAGGCTGTGCAAGACCACTATAACATTATTATAGTGCTGACACTTACTTCATATAGTATCAAGCATTGTTGTATCTTTACAACGATGACACTTGTAGCTAAGCGGACTACTAGACCTAAACGTGATGTTACTATTACTAAGAGTAATACTAGGCGCCGCAGTAATCAAAAACACTGCCACCAATTTTGTTGCCTTCGACTTGCAGACTTGGCGAAAGTCTGAGGTCAGGCTAGTCATTGAGTTGCATGTATTTCTCTCGATGTTCTTCTGGCGTCAGTCTATGGCTTATCTTCCTCCTTCTAATGGTCACTATATCCTTATGCTGCAATGCAACTGGTTGCTCCTGGGCAAAAGATACGGACCCTCGTGGTCTTAGCCGTCATCATGCTATATGCAGGCCCTACCAGAAGGCAAGCATGTTAGCTATGGAAAATAGACAGGAACGGGCACAAGAGTCGATTCGATCGTACTGCACTATGACGGGTTGCTCGAGGAATCCGGCATAGACTTACATATCAGACACAGTTGCTTCAACAAATACGATTCACAAAGAATCGATGTTTGATACCTATAGCCCATTGCCTACCTAAGGAATTTGAGCACAACTTGAATGGTCAAGCTAGTACTACCACTTCGATTGGTGCCTCGGCTCTTAGTACGTCGCAGGATTTAGACGTCACAATGGTGGATACCACTGAAGGCGAGCGCGCGCTGGAAATTCTAGGTGCGCACCTTCAGGATTTGATCTATTCCCGTAGTCCTCATGGATGGCCAGCACACCCACCTTCGCGACGCATATTAGTGCCAAGGAATTTCGATGACCTTCTCCCTGTCGAGGAAGACCTTAATCCCTCAGATTTTCTGGAGAATGTTGCCCCTGTTGCAACTGAAACTCAAAATACGCCGCAGCGTAGAATCTGCAGAGTCCTTTTGACGCTACACGACACTCTCCAAACAGTGTTCAACATGCTCGGACTATCTCGACAATATCCTCGGCGCCCATCTTTTGAGCCTGACAAGTTTGTTCCCTCCTCGCTATTAGCCCACACCTCTCCCACAACTGCATGCACGCAAGATGCCCAGGGACCCGACCCACTTGCTGGGATCTCTGAACCACCTCATCTATTTTCAAACATGAACATCTATCGTCTCATGACGTGGATGAACTCCAGCAGCCAATGAAAGTCGCAGACTGAAGTGATGTGCCTCGTCCAAGATGTGATTCAAGCTGAGGATTTTAACCCCAAAGACCTTGACAGCTTTTCGGTCAGGAGGTGCTTGCGTGCGCTGGACAACGACGGAAGCCAGAAGACCACCACTTTTCCCGACGATTGGGTTGAGATGGATGTCAACTTGGACATTCCTACGAAGTCCAAAGATCTTGAGAGCATATCATTTAGTGTTTCAGGCTTTCATTATTGCCCCCTTGTGGCAGTCATCCGTGCCGCATTCTCTGACATCCAAGCTAACACATTTCATCTGTTTCCTTTCAAGCATTCGTGGAAGGACTCTCTTGATGGCCATGATAGAACACGTATTCAATGAACTTTATACCTCTGACTCCTGGCTGGAAGCCCAGGATGACCTGCAGAGGCAGCCAAATGAACCTGGCTGCTCACTCAAATGCGTCATCACTGGACTTATGTTCTTTTCTGACGCAACTCATCTTGCAAACTTCGGAACAGCTAAAGTGTGGCCCCTCTACTTATATTTCGGAAATTTGAGCAAGTATACATGCTCATCCCCCACATCTGGCACATGCCATCTTGTGGGATTTTTGCCTTTGGTAAGCCCCTTCTCTCCAATGCCATTCAACGCTATCATCAACATCATTTTCTTCAGCTTCCAGACAGAGTTAAAGATATTTTTAGCAGCCTCCCTCGGATATTGAAAAGCGGTGTAGCCGCTCTCCATACACATTGTCGACGAGAGCTATTCCATGCGTGTTGGAATATTTTACTGGATAGTAATTTTCTGCATGTGTACCATCATGGTATTGTGCTTCAGTGTCCGGATGGAATATTGAGAAGGGTCTTTCCGCGGATCTTCACATATTCAGCCGATTACCCAGAAAAGTGCATTCTTTTTGACTTTTTTTTGCTGTTCATTGAAACAATAAATATTATTTCAGGGTTTTCATAGCAACGATCAAAGACATGGGCTCTTGCCCATGCCCGCGCTGTCTTGTTCCAAAAGCCTCATTCAATCTTCTGGGTCTCGCTAGAGACATGCGAGATCGCCTGGCCAATCTTAGATTGTACTCGCTTGCAAGAGTGACTGCAGCCCACGAGTTCATCTACACGTGGGGAAATACTGTTGATGGCTTGAAAGTACAGATGACGCTTGGTGAGGGGTCTTGGGTGCCAACTGTGGTGAGACGACTTTTAGAACGAATTTTATTGATCAGTACCTGATTCTTGGACAGAACACATTTGTAGAAAAGCTTGGTCCGCTAGGGTTCGATGCTTTTCGCATGCTCGTTGTTGATTTTATGCATGAATGTGAGCTTGGCACATGGAAGGCGCTGTTTGTGCATCTTATCCGTCTGCTTCATGCGCTTCCGGGGGTCGATAACAGCCCCCCTGAAGCTCCCTATAAGGTCTGTTCGTCCAGAACCCCAAAATCAGCCCTAAAAAATGCAACTTTTTGACCGTCAAAAATGCTAAGTCGGATAGAGGTCAGTGGTCACACAGTGTGACCTCCGCCAAAGTGTGACATTTCTGTGTTTCATAGGTTTTGAATGTACGTGAGAATATTGGGACACCAGAATGCTCAGGAGACGAGTCTTCATTGATTCATCACTAGTGTCATCATCCTGTCATAGAATTAGAAGTCTTGTTTCGTAGAATATGAAATTGTTCAGGAAGCTTCATTACGAGAACAGGGCTCTGGCCTGCGCTGGCAAAGTCTATAGTATCTATCTCCAAGTCACTATATGACCTGCCCTGAAGTGAGCCTAAATCACCGCCAAAAATGCTAACTTCGGACAGACATCGGCCCTCCAAAAGCCTCAAAAATGCTAAGTCCGGACAGAGATTTGGCCAAATTTCGGCCTCAAAAATGCTAAAATTCGGACAAACCTATGGGGGAGCTTCAGGGAGCCTGCGATAACATAGTTGCGTCTCTCGACTACCGGTTCGTTTGGCCATCTTTATTACAGCTGTTACCAAGAATAATGAGATTCATTATTTTTTTCGGAGGCACGGAATTCCAAAACGGATTAGGAAATATGTCTTGTTCTTGTCGTTCATCGTGATAACAACATATTCTAGCCATGGGCAATCGTAAAATTAGTGCTGATCTCAAAGAATGTGCGCTAAACCTCTGGAACACAGGCTGGGACATCAAGGATGTTTGCGATGCTCTGGGAATCTCCCGCGCTAGCATTTACCGCTGGGAAGCAATTTTTGCAGAGTATGGCGCTGTCAACCGTCCCCCTTTGCCAATACGTGGCCAGCAGCTTCGTATCCTCACCCGTGCTCTCATGACAGCCTGTGAGGCCTTGTTTGCCGAAGAATCAGACCTCTACCTCGACGAAGTTGTGACATGGCTTGCTTTGACACATGACATCAGCATTTCTGTCTCTACACTTTGCTGCAACCTCAAGGAAGCAGGACTCACACGGAAATTACTCCACAAACTTGCTGCAGAAAGGGACAAGGAACGCCGTCACGAATGGAAGGAGTCGATGCGAACGAACTTCACTGGTGATGGCTCAGAATTTGTTTTTGTAGATGAAGTGAGCAAGAATGAGATAACGTGGGCTCGCCAGTATGGCAGAGCAATGGCAGGTCGACGTGCAGCATTGACAGATGTCTTTGTCCGTGGAGATCACTACTCACTCGTTGCAGCAATTACAACAGAAGGCTATATAGCAGCTCACGCAGTTGAAGGCTCATTCGATAGCCAAAGCTTTTATGAGTTTATTGCAACAAAAGTGGTGCGTGTTGTTTCTCACCTGTCTACTCGTCTTTCATCTCTGCTACTAGCTTCCATATATGAACCCCTTCCCTGCAGAGAGGTCTGTGCTCGTGCTCGATAACTGCCGCATACACCACAATGAAGAACTCTATGACCTTGTCCGTGATGCAGGTGAGTTATCTTGTAACATAGTGAATGCTAGCCTACTGAAACATGATCCTGTTCTCAAAGGTTGTCTCCTCCTATACCTTCCACCCTACTCTCCCGACTTGAATCCAATAGAAGAATCTTTCAGCGCACGTATGTTATTCACAGGCATCTCAGACATTGAAGCTAATAATTACCTAGTCAAAGTATATCTCCGACGACACGCTCATCGTTTTCATGATGATGATGACCCAATTGGTGTACTCATTGAGGCATGTGCATGTATCACCCCGAAGATGTCTAAAGGATGGTTCCGACATGCTGGTTGTATCGTCGATTAGTAGTGACTTTGTAGTGTTCAATATTGATACTCCTGCAACTAATGGTACAAACATCTTTGAACAATTTCGAGAAAGGATGGGTCCAGCAAACAGCAAATCATAGCAACAATTGATGAGTAAGAAAAGCACGAAATAGCGGTCATAATGGGTACAAATGAGTCCAATGTCTAAGAAGGCGAGATCCATGTACCTGCAATAATGGCATCGCAAAATTTGCGATGATAAGAAAGGAATGTACGCCAGCTAAGCATAGTGAACCCGACGGACTGCCAATCATCTGTTGTCAGGCTTTCAACAATGCGGTTGCCAGGATTGTACCCAAGCTTGGAAAGCTTTTCTGAATCAGAGCCAGATACGTGGAATTTGGCACAAAAAGTCTCCAATGTGACAGAGTGCTTCATGGTAATGCCCGGTGATGGATATGAATCGCTGGTGACTGGGACTGCAACTGGTGGTGGTGGTACTGCAGGTGGATGTACAGCATTCGGAGGAGGATAGTATGAGTATTGATAAGGATAGTATGGTGGATGATAGTACAAGGGATGTGGTTGGTGGAGATGTGGCAGGCCTAGGTGGTGTGGATGTGGCAGACCTGGGTGGTGCGCAAAGAACAAAGGGTCAGGCCCAGACCTTGGCGGCACACTGTTTTGATAGTCCGTCAAGGTAGCAGAATGTCCAGAATCATGATCAGAGTGGTTGTTGAGACCTGTTTGAGTCTCGCCATGACTCGGAGTCCTATTGGAAGTGTAGTCTTCACCTTTGACATAGGCACCATAGGCTGCAAAGACTGTCATCGAAGAATTGGGTGGTGGACGAACAGGTTTGATAGCCTTGTCCTTCGTGAAGTGGTTTGACATTGGAGGCGTATCATATGTGGCACGAGGGTCAGATTGTGTTGACTGATGCTGATTTATGTCAGAACAAAGATGCGAGATGTAAACAACAATGTCATACAATTGCGGCACCCCATACATCGAGGCGAAGAGAGGTGAGTTCCCAAAACAAACCATTCTTTGCATATATGCGCTTGTCTGGGAATAAAGGATGGCTTCCGATGGGATAATGACGCTCTAACTCCATCACTTCCTTTGTACTTTCTTGACACAGAGCATTCTAAAATGTGCAGGCAAGTGGTTAGTACTACGCATATAATCAGCCATCTGTCACTCTCACGATCTGAGCTTTGTGAGACATGGTTGCATTCCGTTCTGGTGGGATACTCGAATCTTCATCATCCTCGTAGTACATGGCATTACGATGGCTAGACATCTCTGGTGGCTTTTCGACACAATAAGCATACATTTCAAGGTAAGACATAACATACCCCTTCAAGGTCGATAGGCTTCGGGAGGTAAAGGAAAATTGTGTGACCCTTTGTGCGTTCCTGCACTGCATCAAGCATTGCTTGAAAGCCAACCTCGTCAGTTAGCAGTTTCATGGGTAGACTGGCAGGTGTTTCGAACTTCCAGTGTAGGAGTGAGAGTGTGAGGTTTGTTGTCGTAGTCTTCGCAGCATTTGCAACCTCTCGAACAAAGGCCTTGAATGTGCTCTCGACTGTGAAGATGAAAGGATTACATTGGATGCTCTTCGTAATTGTGACCATTGCCGATTTCTTTCCACGACCTGGTTGCTGGGAGGTGGTTTCGAGGTGGAGAATCTTAGTGATGTGCCGGGCCTGGCCTGGCCTGAAAGCCCGGGCTTGGGCCTGGCTTTAGAGGGCTTGGGCTTCGTCAAAACCCAGGCCAGGCCCTTCCAGAAGGCCTGGGCTTGGCCTGGGCTTGGCTTGGGCCTAGGCCAGGGCCTTTGAGATCAAAATGTGCACAATGATATATTTTACTATTCAAGTCAATTGTACATTTAAATATCAATATCAGAGTCCTCTGACTGCAAGGTACTACTGCCCTCGTCACCACCCTCACAAAACTCAGCCTCCAACTCAACTTCTAGGACAGAGGTGGGAGCAGGCTCACGAAAAACCAAATCCCGCTGATACATGAAGCGAAGGACTTGAAGTGCCTCCACCACATCAGCCTTCAAGCGATTACGACGTTTCGTAATAGTCATCCCAGCAGCTGAAAAAGCACGTTCACTAGACACCGAAGAAGCCATGATACAGAGATAGTCACGAGCCAATGAGGCCCAGACAGGATAGCGTTGAGCATTAATCTACAAATCCAGGTCAATAAGTTATCATATCTAATGGTTTGGCACATACCCCCCACCACTGGATGATGGACATCTCTTTAGGTATGGTTTCAATTGTGTTCACATAGAGGTTGAATTCCCTCATCCATGGCTCCTTTGGATCAATAGGTACCTCAGCCTCGATCTCACTGCCACTGTCCTCATCACTCGATAACTCGCGAAGGACACTGGCCCACTTTGCTGACCCCCTCCTCCTGGGTGATGAAGGAGCATCATTCTCACCATATATCTGGATATACCTTTCCTTAAACTCCGAGTAACATGTCAGAGTAGAAAAAAATAAGATGAAATGAACTTACAATTTTGTTCGTCACTTCGAGAACCTCCTTGTGCAAATTCTTGCCCCAGAAACGCTTGAAATGGCTATCTTTGTGATTGGGATCAAGTACTTCACACAGGTGAGCAGAAAAGTAAAGACAACGACATAAGAAATTGACGTACACATGCTAATGATATAGGCATCACATTCTGCAGACTTCTCGTAGTACTCTTGGATCTTCTCAGTAGCAGCTGTTAATGCAGTGTGAAAGGGAGCATATTTTGGGCTATTCGAGCGAGAGGTCCAGGCCTTATGAAGACCCTCGAGAGCAGGAAGGGCAAAATGAAGGGCAGGTCCAGTATCAGACGAGAAGGCTTGTTGGGCATTATCAGCATGCTGTTCAGGACAATCAGTGACGAACATCAATCATAATGAAAAGACAAACTGCAAGTAAGTTTACAAATAATTTAACACGATCCCATTCATCAGACTCGAGCTTGAGTGCATCAATCTTCGCCCGTTTTGTAAGGTTGGTCTCCTTCTTGCCGAGTTCATAAACGAAGGTGTCAACAAACTTTAATCCTTCAGTACTAACTCAAAACATGCAGTGGAAATAAGTCCTTACTTGCTTTTTCTTCTCAGCTCGATCAAGCATCACATAGGTAGATGACCAACGAATAGGCATATCGAGAAGAAGCTGGACTGGGGTGACACCCTCAATACGAGTCTGAATATCTTTGAAAAGTTGCTTTCGAGAAGCAGATGAGTGCTCCTAGAAAGCTGTTAGCAGCCATCCTCACATAGATAACAGATAGTATATTACCTTGACAGTGATTGCACGAACAAGGCCTACCTCATCCCGACGGCCATTTTCTGTATGAATGGCAAGTTCAGCGTGCGCAGGATCATAATAGGCAGCTTTGCTATATGTTGAGATTAGAGCACGAGTGGCAAGATGTATCACATGTGCGAGACACCTGTGAAGAGCTAAATTATTGCCTAGGATGTACGAAGAACAGCGTACCTGATACGATGTTTCTTCAGTGCAAAAGTCTTGCCGCTACGAGCCTCGATTCGAAGTGCAAACTCATCAAGCATGGTATTGTTATTTGAAGCGTTGTCGCATGTGATATAACCAATCTATCATCGTGTAAACAACTGGCAGTCATACTACAATACGAGATGACGAACCTTGTGGGCAATTCCCACTCAATCAACAATTTTGAACAGTGCCTGGCCAAGTCGTGTCCCATTGTGTGCATTATTGAGGAGCGTGAATCCGATCACAGCACTCTGAATTTCCCAAACCCCAACAGACAGTTCTTCGATCCAGTGGCCAGTGACGGCAAAGTATGCCTCGACATTTGCTGCCTGCCAAGCATCGCACGTTAGATTGACAGCACCTGCTGCGGCCTTACTCTGCTCGAAGGCATCAGAAACAAGTGAGAGTAAAGCCATTCCAAACTTACATTAAGTCGTTCCTTTAATCTCGTCATCTGCTGCTTGAAGATCAAAATAATTTCGGATCGTGTTGCCTTTCGATTTGGTATGAGGACACCCGTTGTGGCCCGCGAAGCAGTGTCAATCATTTTCTTAAAGCTCGGATGATCAACTGCTTGAATCGGCTGAGAAGGATATCAGTATCTCGTTACATCACACTGAATATACATACCTGGTTAGTAGATGCCAACCACTCGATTGCGGCTTCACGAAAAAGCTTGTCAGAATATGGGAGAACATGTTTGCCTGGTTGAACCTCGTGAAGATGAGGATCAAGACTGCCCTGCTGTGCACTCATGACTGCGGCTGCATTTTTTCGTTCCTTCACATCTAGAGCCAGCATAGATTCGAATTTGTTAGCCTTGCACCATTTACGATATGCGTCCTACAGTGCCACAGCACATAAGTCAAGGGCCGAGAGATGAGAGATAACTTACCAAGTGTCTGTATGCAACATGGCGTCGACACGTTGATGTGTCGCTCACAATTTGATGTGGGAAGCCTTTTTTGCTGTGATCCCATGAGTGTCGTTGCGAATTGAATACAATTGTTCACTTACTGGCATGATTTACAGTCCCTGACATTACGAGTTTTGCCGTCCTTCGACTTTGCAGCATATGGTGCTCCAAAGAAGGCACTTATGTCCATAGTCTTGTCCTCCCGGCGTGCCTTCGTGATTGGGCTGATGTCTTGGACATCAATATCTTCTAATAATCCATTGCCGTCGACAGCATCTGATTGAGCGTGTCCTAGTATACAATCAAGATTAGTGTATATTTATATTACTCGTTGTGAATACTAGACATACCTCTTGTTGCATTGCTCGTGTCTGAGACTGTGGTGCAGGTGTCATCGATACACTCGAGGCCTTCGCTATCGAGCGTTCCTTCGAAAGTGTGTGAGCATTGACAGATGAAACATCAAAGGTTTAAACTTACCTGAATGCATTTCCACAGGCGCTGTGGATTGAGTATCTGTCAAGCACATTAGAGTGCAAGTAGTAGCGTTAAATAAGATACCTGTACACCGAGTTGAAAAAAATCACATACCTGTGAGCACATCGAAAGACGTGTCAGCACGAGTGTTTGCGACAGCATGTCGCAAGTGTTTGCCTTCAAAATTCAAAAACTGTAATCAGCATGAGATGAATGATGAAAAAGATGCTTACTTTCATGGGGCCCGTCCTCCATAACACCCTCGTCAGGCGCACATTTGTCTGCCGAAAGACTGCCTATAAAATCGGCTGCTCGTTGGCTGCTCAATTATGCAGACTTTTGAGTGATGGCAGGTGGAGGAGGTTTGTTCCTGTGAATGGAAAGCTCCGGAGTTGCATCATTATTGGTGTCCGTGAGCCGTGAGGACAGCGTGACAGTTCAGCGTGGTCGAGACACGATGTGCACTGATGCGGACTCGTCATCAGACACCACGACAGGCATCATTACGAAAGTGAGCGTGGAGCCAATCAAGTTACGGTACGTACTTGCCTTATCGAGAAACGTTAGAACTGTATAGTTTTACCGTTTTGGATTTGCCGCCGGACCTTCCACCGAGGACAAGCCAGGGCCCAGGACCGAGGCTTGGGCCTTGTCAAATATCAGGCCAGGCCCTAGGCCCTGGAAAGCCTGCCTGTGGGCCTGGCCTGGCCTGGCCTGGCCTGGTGAGGGCCTGGCCTCAGGGCTTGAGGGCCTCAGGCCCAGCCCTGCACATCACTAGTGGAGATAGGCTCGTACAGACAAGGACTGTGGCTGATTCTCGTCATCGGATTCAAAGACAGCCAGCTTTTTGTTCTGTGTTCCACGACTGGTCTTGACTTTCTTTGCCTTCACACCCTTAGATTTGCCGTTCAAAACTTGTGCCTGGCAGCCATTCGAGCCTTCGTCTTCACTAACAGGTGAAAGGGCTTTAGTCTTTCGCTTACGACCTCGGCGCTGGGGCATTTTGGCAGCCTGTGTTGGACGTGGACTGTTGATAATGGGGTCCTCCAAGTCATCGGGTGCAAACTCGTTGATGAATTGGTACTTCTGTAAAGTGCCGGCAGCTCCGAGATATCACATTAGCATGATACTAGTCCTAGTAGCACTACTAATGTCGAATGTCGAGAGCTTACCAGGCTTGGGAGCAGTTCGAAGACTGTCGGAGAGGAGCTCATCATGCTCATCATTGGACTCCATCATGACAAGATCCGAGCCTTCAGAGGGTGTTTCTGATATGCCTCGTGCATAAGACATTGTAGTGATAACGGTACTAGCACTATGGTAAGTTTGCGATAGACTATCTCAAATAGGCGGTTTTCTAAATTCGGACGCGCATGAAAAAAAACGACCAATCTCATTATTCTTGAAAATTGCTGTAACGTAATAAACTGAGACCAATAGCATTCTATTTAGATTTCGTCACATTCCATCCTACGGTCACGGTGTCATTCGCAAATTCGCCAATAACACGTCAGAGATGAAAAGGCTTGCTGCACGAGACTTCGAAAATATTTTGCAAGTTCGTCTCTTTGCTTCATGTGCTGACTTACATCACTGATCTCTTTCCCAGTGCGCTATGCCAGTTTTCGAGGGCCTTTTTCCTGGGGACCATGATGCAATTGTACAGTCGCTTCTGTATAGGTTTGCGCATTGGCATGCCCTTGCGAAACTCCGTATGCACTCCAAAACGACCTTATCAGCCCTCGATGAAACGTTCAAGAACCTCTCTTACCAGTTACGCAAATTCCGTAATTTAACCTGCGCTGCTTTCGCCATTAGCAAGGTGCCGGAAAACGGAGCCTGCGGAAGTTTCCAGCACCACGCGTCCAGCTGAGCGCAGCTGTTTTTTCCTTTCTCCTCCTGGCCCCCCAACTACATACATCTCCTCAAACGTATCGCTCAAACTCCCTTACGCTCTTTCTCGCTACGGACTTCATTCTTTTGCCATCATTTATCCATCTCTGCTTCCTCTCGAAATCATGTATCAGCACCTTGGCCTACGCATAGGATTGGACTCAGACGCTGCCGGCGCTTCATCCTCAGCACAAGAATCTTCAGCAGCTGGTGCATCATCAAGCAATGCTCCTGGTCCATCCAGACCGCACCCTACATCCAACCCTACATCTGGCAGCAGAGCTGCCCAGAGTTCGAGGCCCACCTCCAACCAACAGCAGTTTTCGGCTGCGGCACCTCAGCCTTCATCGTCCAACCAGCAAGCTGCGGCACGCCCTCAGACGAACCCAGCTACCCAGCAGCAAGCTCATCCTACTGTGCAGACTTCCTCAAATAACGCACCTCCCGCACCTGGTAATGCTGCGCAGCCGCAGGTAGCGAATGAATTAGCAGCGCTCAGGGCCAGAATAGCAGAGTTGGAGCGTTTGGAAGCTCAAGGCAACCCCAACCCGGCCAGAGCCCCAGCCCCTCAACAAGCACTTATTGGTGACCCTGCTACCATTGAACGTGTTCGTGCAACCATTGCTGCGCCGAAAGAGGATTCCAAGCGGCCTACGCTTCCAGCACTACAACCTGGCCACAAAGTCAGTGCGCTTAGTATGTGTAAGTTCTCTTTACCATGCATACATCTATCATCGCCCATCTACACCGTACCGTTTTTTGTCACCGTTCTGTACCGTTCTTCGTCACCGCACCGTACTGCCAGCCTAAAGGGCCTCACACTGCTAGTTTCGTTACTGTTTTACCGCGGCACTGCTTCACTAGAATCGAGACTGACTATGCTATGTTGCTAGCCATTCCGCCCAAAGTCGAAGAGGCCTTCAAGAACTACCGCTATGTTCCTTACTCAGCTCTCACCCACATCGCTCGCTCCAAAGCCTACCTTCGGGGCGAAGAGTCCTCCTTCGTTTTCACGACTGAAGGCCTCACAGCCAAAGGCCTCGACCGTTCGAATGAACTTTCCATCTCAACGGTGGATTGGATTGCAGCATCCAGAACAGCGGAAGAAAGAACACTGTTTTACTGGGGTGTCGAGAGGGCCAATGCCCTGAGCTCGCATCATCAAGTCGTCTTGGATATTGGTCGCACGCACTCGTGGCTAGTAGCAATGCATTACGATATTCAGCAGAGGGAGCTGGCGCACGCGAACTATGATCACAACTTAGCTGGCTTAGATGTAGCTGCTCTTACAATGTCGAACAACAAAGTAGCCCATCAACCTTCTCAGACCCAAGCTCCTGTTCCGTCGAATAAGCGTCCAGCCCCAAATGACTTTGCTGCTGCCCCTCGTAAGAAACCGCACACTCAGAGCTGTTGCTTTCGGTGCGGAGGGTCAAACCACCTCCCCGGAGATTGTTCAGCGCAATTCACAGCTGCAGGCAAACCTGTCGCCGTGATCGCCTCCAACGCCAAGAGCAAGCATGCCTTGGCTTCAGCCGATGGAAGGCACTACTGCTTCAACTGGGCAAGCAGTTCCAATTGCTCATTTGGCGGAGCTTGCAAGAACCTCCACACCTGTAGCATCTGCGGCGACACGTTGCATGGAGCTGGGACCTGCAAGTCCCGACTCTGACCCTCGAACGGTGGTGACCCCACTCGATCATCATCGAGTGGAAGAGCTCCTACGTAAATATGGCATTCTCAACAACTGGTTACATATTCTAGACGGCATCCGCAATGGCTTTAATGTTGGCATATCCAACTCCCCATCTTCAACCCATATATTTCGAAAACCACCAGTCATCATTATTAAACCCTTCCATAATCGACGCGTACATAATATCAGAACAGGCAGCGGGCAGATATTCCAGAGGCTTTACCCCCGCAGAATTAGAGCAATTAATTGGACCCTTTCGCACATCACCACTGGGCCTCGTCCCAAAACCTCACTCCGACAAATTTCGTACCATACAGGACATGTCATACCCTCGCACCTCATCCAGCATAGCTTCTGTCAATGCCAACGTCAACTCCGACGAATTTCCAACTGTATGGGGAACATTCGACAGCACGGCTACCCTCATTCTTTCCCTTCCACCTGGCTGCGTCGCAGCCACATTCGACATCTCAGCAGCTTACCGCATGGTTCCCATTGCACCATCGCAGCAAAATGCCTTGTGCATCCTTTGGAATGGTTTAATCTATGTCGACCGTGCCGTCATGTTTGGCCTCGCGTCCAGTGCTGGAGTGTTTGGTTCAGTGGCCGACATGCTCGTTGCAATATACGACAAGGCCAGGTTCAATCTCATTCGCAAGTGGGTAGACGACTTCCTCGTAATAAAGCTACCACATCAGCTATGGACCGAGCACGATTTCATGGCTATAACATCATATTGCGGCGTCCCATGGAGCATCGAGAAGCTACGTTTATTCGCGTCAATACAGCGCTACATCGGCTTCGACTGGGACCTGGACCTCAAAGCAGTGTCCTTGCCCGCAAACAAGCTGCAAAGGATCCAAGACTTAGTTACAAGCTGGCTTCATATTGGTGCATCCTTCACCTCAAACGAAGCCTCCAGCCTCCATGGGAAACTCGTTCATGTAGCATGCATATACCCCCTCATTCGGCCTTTCCTTCGCTTGATAGCACGTTTTGCAGCAGTTTTCAAGTCCCATCGAGCACGCTTACAACCATCAGCTTCAGTTCGCGCAGATCTTCCTTGGGTCCAATATCTCTTATCGCACCTCCCCAACTGCGTGTCCCTTGCCAACCCAGAACCTCTCAACATCAACTGGTGGGGCGACGCGAGCACTTCGTTCGGCATTGGAATCGTTATAGGTTGCCACTGGGCCATCTGGCGCTGGGCCCCGGGGTTCAAAGTGGGACCGAAACAGGCGTTCGACATAGGTTGGGCAGAAGCTGTTGCAGTAGAGCTAGGCATTCGAGTGGCTCTGTCACTAGGTACTACTACATATTTCCTTCTAAGTGCCGCATATCTCACGTATGCCATCTTGGCAGACACCTTCTCTCACAGTGTACCAACTCGAAACAGATTCATTGTTTTCTCCGACAACGCAGGAATTGTTACAGTGACAAACAAGGGTCGCTCTCGGAGCTCCGAAACAAATGCGATACTAAAGAAGATCTATCTACTGCAAGCACTGAATCAATTTCGTGCCCATGCAGTATATGTTCCCAGCTGCGAGAACATTGCAGATGCTCTTTCTCGTGGCGACATCTCTGGCTTCCTCGCAGGTTTCCCGGAAGCATCCAGCCAGACATCTGTACCTCTCCCAGCGCATTTGACAGACAAGCTAGTCCCATTCGAGTGGTCGTAGCAATGGTTCCCCATAGTTCAGCCCTCCCCTCTCCCATAGCACCTTCCATACCAGTACACTCGTCTCGTCACCTGCAATTAAATCCCTCATCTCTCCGTCCTCCTTGCAGAGCAGAAGAACGCATTTTTCACTGGCACGGCACGAATACACCACCACCCTCAACAATCGAGCACCCATTGATACAACACATTGCCTCTCTCACCAACAGAGCCTCTCTGCGCGATACAGCGAGCTATGGAGCAGGCTTACGAAAATTCCATCTATTCTGCGACATATTCTCCATACCTGAATCGGCTCGCCTGCCAGCGTCCTTCGAACTTCTCCACTCATTTGTGCTCTGGGCGGTAACGGACCCAGACCCTAATGATCCTATCCTAAGCAAAGTTGATTCTGCAACCTTTGAACCGGTATCTCCTGGAGTCGCACGCAAGTATCTATCCGCTGTGCGAGCCTGGCATATCGCTCAAGGTTGGCCTCCCCCGCTTAATGATTCTAACCATGAATGCATCAACTGGTCTCTGCGAGGTCTAGAGAATTTGCATGGAAGGAAGCGCAAACCGCTTAGACCCCCCATTACCCTGACAATGCTCACGGCACTGAAGGCTACTCTGACATTATCAGATCCTTTCGACGCCTGTATATGGGCCATGGCATCCTGTGCCTTTTTCGGAATGATGAGATTCGGTGAAGTCTCTTGCAAGTCACGAGCGGCCTTCAATACATCCTTACATTTGACGAGAGCTCATGCCTTCTTTGGAACGGACTTGCGGAATTGCCATTATGCACATTTGGATCTGCCAGCGGCCAAAACTGCGCGCCCTGGGGAAACACAATCAGTTTTTCTCAATGAGCAGGGAGATTTATGCCCCTTAGCAGCCCTACGAAATTTAGCGCAAGTAGTTCCTGCCTCAGCCAACGATCCATTATTCTCCTGGCGAGACCGCAAGGGCAACATCCAGCCCATGGTTAAAGTGCGAGCATTAGAGCGCATCAACGCAATATTAATGGCTTGGGGTTGGGGCACATCGTTCAGACACTCGTTCAGGATTGGAGGTGCTTCCTTTTACTTGGCAAAGAAAGTAGACCCAGAGATTGTTCGCCTTGCTGGCCGCTGGAAGTCACTTGCATATGAAACATATATTCGAGCCTTCGAGCAAATATCTTCTCGTCACCTCGCTAATGCAGCATCCTTACAGTGACAGCCTCCACGGTGATTGGGCTAGCAGCTGGTCAGCCGCGATCCGTTCCGGCTGATGGGCAAGCGGCTCCAGCTGCTCGCGTCCCACCCGAGCTACGCTCGGACCAGCCCAACCACCATAAGGTCGTGTCACCGAGATCACATCAAGCCTAGCACAGTTGAAGCTGGATTAGCAAGGTGCCGGAAAACGGAGCCTGCGGAAGTTTCCGGCACCACGCGTCCAGCTGAGCGCAGCTGTTTTTTCCTTTCTCCTCCCGGCCCCCCAACTACATACATCTCCTCAAACGTATCGCTCAAACTCCCTTACGCTCTTTCTCGCTATGGACTTCATTCTTTTGCCCCCACCCACCTCTCCCTTAGTATTCAGTTTAAACAATAGTTTTGTTCATATCCGTTCAAGTACATGCTATCATTTAAAGCAATACAAGGTCTATCTGTGACACGTCCGAAATTCGTGATCAGTTGTCCCGCCCTCCCAGCGGCTCCAGCTGCTCGCGTCCCACCCGAGCTACGCTCGGACCAGCCCAACCACCATAAGGTCGTGTCACCGAGATCGCATCAAGCCTAGCACAGTTGAAGCTGGACGACAGAGCTGCCGAAAGAAAAGGCTGCGCGTGAACGCTCAGATCTCAACCATCCGGACATTGGGAGCGGCGGTCGAAGGTTCAAGAAGTTTAATTTAAGTACTTATAAATTCCATGCCATGGGTGATTATGTGCGATCAATTCGGCTCTTTGGTACAACAGACTCTTTTACCACACAAATAGTACGTGAATCTATCATATTCTCTCATCTCAATTTGATTTCGGACTAGGGAGAGTTGGCGCATAGGGCGCTAAAAGCGTTCTATCCATTAACTAATAAACTAGATACTCCGGCTCAACTTGCCAAGCACGAGCGTCGTCAACGTGTCCTACGGCGCGTAGCAGAAATAGGACACTCACACCTCCATACCGTCCTCTTGTCTGGGGAGACTTGAATGTAATCCACACCACCGATACCCATGGTTGGCTACTTGGGCACCAGAAGTCCTCCTGGGCTGAACCATACTACAGGTTGGACAATAGGTACGTCGATATCATCGCCGGAGCAGCTATCTCACTCAGAATGGTGTTTTAGATCTAACTCATCTTGAATTCGCGACAGTTCGTACCTCATGTTGTGCTTTAGTGTGGCGAGCAAGTTGGGCTGACTCCAAAATGTTCTAGATACGCTATATTAGACAACCGTAATCTGTGTATGTGTCGAGATGGACAACTTTGTGCTGTGCTAATACCTCATCTCTGACAACTAGTGTCAATGTTCTGCGTATGTCTCATGCGCAGGCGTGATCGTCTCAAAGTCTACCGCAGGCTACACATGATATCCATCCGCCAGCTTGAGGCTGGTGGCACACTTCTTCTCGATGGGTTATCGACATTCACTGCTACTGAACTCACAACGTACAACGACTTCGTCGCTCTCACCATCATCATAAAAGCTCTCACTCTCAAACGAGTAGATCTCAAGAAACGGGTATGCTTGTTCCCCTAGTATTCCTCACTGCTGATCATATTTTCTGTAGCTCATTACCGCACCAGAAGTTATCTCCGTTTTGTCCAAAATTCCGATCCTTGGAGACCTCTTAAACAGCCTTTACGATTGTTACTACGCAAAATTCTTCGTCGCACTCGGTACGTTTTTTCATATATACAATCCACTTTCGAGGCCCTTGTCTAGCCTTACATTATACTTGTCTAATGTGATTGATAACGATTGACATGTCGTGTCCATCCTTGAGCAGATGCACCCCCCGTCCTCGTGACTCCTCTCGCCTCATACCTGCTACTATGTATGAGAGATGCGCATCTGGCATACAGCCAACTTCTGGAGTCCTACCGCAGCCTTACTCTTGAAAGTCTTAGTGGTGCATTCGGCGTCGGCGTCTAGTTCGTTGACAGGCACGTATTATCTGCACGTACATATTCCTTGTCTCTGAGCGTCTCTTCTAGTGAGCTCTCACGGTTTAAAGGGTGCACAGTTACGACTTGGGCTCATTCTAGTGCTGCCGAAGTCCGGTTCGGTTCGGTTCTTGGGGCAAATTTTCCGAACGCCGAACCGTGTCCCATGGACATATGATCATGGTAAACCCCTCTAGACGGTTCTGTAGCAAAGGTCGAGTGACATGTGCACAATCTCTTGGCCAGCCATCAGGTTGATGACAGCCTTTGCCCGCTCCTGTTTCTCCAAAGATAACGACGTTTCAAGTCAACACTGGCGTCATCTCATGCTCGACTCGCGGTCAGCAAAAGTTGAATATAGCGCTACTCGTACCTGTGCATGCCAATGATTGGTGATTCCGCGCTGTGTCGTACAATAGCAATTACCCCAAAATGTTACTGTTCGTAACAGGTATATGTGGTGCAAAATTTGGTGTTCCAACCATGCGCCTTCAATACATTTTCCATAATAGTTACCCTTTTGTCTCAAAATTTACACGCTCACAGGGGTGACACCCGGCTTCTGTTAGCCAGCTTCCTTGATCGATCTTTTGGCGATACTCGATATTTGCAATAAAACTACGGGGTCTAGATGGGCATGCATAAGGCTTGCCTGCCATACGATTCCGATGCTATTCCGATGCTCGCCGCGTTTTGATGTTGAAGTCCTCATGTGTCCTTTCATCGGATACTTCCGCAGTGCAACCCTCATAGCGTGGTACAAGGTGCAACACGTTTAATTCTGGCCAAAAACGCTCGTCACGGAGCCAATTACTTGAACGCCCAGTCTAGTAGCCGTTATCCATCTCTTCAATAGATTTACGATCGCATGCGAAGTAAGCTTGTGTCAATCTCTTTTTGTAAAACTGATTGGATCTCTCAGAGAAGATGCCTGATGGCCACGACTCCACACACGACAGGGAATAACTATTCACAGCAGGTTCGTAATATGCTCCAACAGTCAATCCAGTAATGTGCTCCTGATGTCTCCTGTAGGGACATCAAGGTCCCCGCGTAACGTGTTACTCAATGGGGAGAGTGGGGTAGGCAAAAGGTCGCTCATAAACCTTATCATGGGCCGAGAACATCTCCTAATGCCCTCGCATGTACTATTACACATGCTCCGTATGGTGTGACGATCAGCGGGCAACACTTCAGGCTGTGGGATACAGCAGGTATGCATTCTCTCATGCTTAAGGTTTTGGCCCAGAGCGGCTCAATGATCATGTCATTAGTGTTTAAATGAGGGCTCAGAAAGCACAGCGCCTGCGGTGATGGCTGAAAGGAACTTGATTGCGTTCCTCCGATGTCTTAATCAGGAAAATGGTGTACATCTTCTTATATATTGTGTGCGTGGAATGCAAGCAACGAAGGCTCTGCAGACTCACTACAAGATATTCTCGGCAGTTATCCGTGATAGCAAAGTGCCCACGATTAGTGTGATGACGTGCCTGGAAGACTTCCGTCCTGTAATGACAGAGTAGTGGAATGAAACTAAGGACAAGCTCGCAACATATGGAATGCAATTCTCTGGACATGCTTGCGTTACCACTTTAATGGATGCACCCACATAGTCCCCAGATATTCACCAACGTCATGCACAGTCCTACAATGATGTCTGTAGAACTTCAGTAGAAGCATCCTACACCATTGTTCGCAGGCTCCTCACGAGTCACAACATCAGTAAATTCCCACAATCTGGACAGACCTACACAGAAGGCTCCAAAGTTCTTCTGAGGTTTGAGTTTCGACTAATTTTATATATCCTACCCGGGCTGAAGGCGAAGCCACAGCTCAAGAATACAAGTACGTGGGCATTTATTGAGTCTGAGCATCAGTATGATGGTCTCGTTTAGGGACGCTACTTCAATGATCACAAGTACCCGAGATGCGACTCCAAGCACGCAACTAATGTTTCCTAGTACCGCACAATTGGAGTCAGTTCAATCACCTGTAAGATGTACGCGCGCTGTTTATTCATGATCTAACATATAATTTCATAGACTACAGCGCAGCCTTCGACCTCGTCTACACCCCACCCAGATACTATTCACGCGGATCCCCCAGCCAGTGCCTCCATCCCGAGAATCCTTCCAAAACCTCAGCCAAAGTGCTAATCTGTGGCATCTTCACTATCTGAGCACCTCAAACACTGTGACCTCGAATGGTTCAAGGCAAACCATCAGCATGCGGCTGCTCCTGATTCTAAGCCTTCAAGTCCTGCTGCTCCACCCAGTGCGCTTAAGTTTTCAAATGATGTAACGGAGTCCCCTGTAGAGAAAATACGGCCATCTCGCATGCCAGCGAGGATACCTCCACGACCGGCATCTACTGAACTGACGACAATAAGTGAGCCTGCAGCTCCTGCGAATGCTGTTGGTCTGACGAGCACCTTGCCTTTCTCCGAGATTCCAGCGCCAACAGTTGCCAAAGAACTCAACGAAGAAGAAATCACATCCGTTGTAGTTGATGTTGTTATGACCGGCCCACCAACGGAAAATGTGCCTCAAGGTTCAGAAATACTCACGCCAGGAAACGTCGCTCTTGAGCTCACCACGCCATCGCCAAAACAAACTACCGATCCCCCAGCTCCAAGGCAGCCACTTGCGATGTGAGTGTAGAAAGCCAAAGAGACGAAATAACAATATTTTCACCTCCGGTGGATAATACCTGTCCGCAAGTCGCTTGTGCAAGATCCAGAGGGGAGATGGCTGTGATGATGTTTCGGCAAGGACTCGAGTCACCTCGCGGAACGATCAACCTTACGTTCGATCTCGATCATACACTCTATCTCCAAATTGCTCGGTGGGCTAAGCGCAAGTTGTCACCAACGTATGTGTCCTTTTCTCGCTGTTATCCACATATTCAGCGGTTCACAGAGATTTGGAACAAAGTGTCTGTGTGTCGTTCGCTTGTTATCATCTCCCTAGTCTCTTGCCAAATCCACCGGAAGATGATCAGCCAACTCCGTTCGAGAAACTTACGATGGATTCGCAATGCTCGTGGCCCGCAACTGGGGACCTTTCACTGCAGACAAAACGGGATGGGAAGGATTTTATTATTCCACTAGCTCTACCCATTTTCGCGAGTGTTACCGATGTTCTTGCAAACCACACTGAAGTTGTTTGGCAGGTTACTGCAGACAATTGCGTTGATATCTCCGCATCTATCAGAAGCGGAGAAAATACTTTTTCGATGGTCCAACAGAGCGACATGTCAGACTATATGTTCATTCTCCACGCCCATCATCCCACGCCTGCGCAGCTTAGCTATCTTGCTTCCTGCAGACAGAAGCGTGAGGATTGGGCGAAGACCACGCGTGCTTTTTGCACATCCGAACGGAAATCTTTATGGAGGCGATCCTAGTCGCGGACATGAAGGGTTCGTCATAATTAGTATTCTTGTAATTGACCCCCGAACTTCGCAGTCCCGTTGTGTATGTAGTACTTGTGCATTTCTAATCGAGCCAACAGTAAAGCCGTGTGAAGCCTATAGGCTGTGTTTGGGTAGGCTTGGCATTTGGTAAAGAGCGATTGAACAATACAAAGTGTTATCGCGTTTTGCAGAACAGGCTCCGCTATAATGAATACACAAGCTCAGTGCAACGACGGAAAGGGCTGTCTTTTCTTCATTTTGGCTTGCCCAAAAAAGAATTGATACACAGCTTCGAGTTAATGTTCCATATGGTAGTGGTGGAAAAAATAACCTGCGTGCGAGGCCCTACATTGCGTCACGATTCAGTCAAAGGATCAAGACGGGTGACGTAGGTGGCCGCTACTGGAGGCCAATGGCGGGTAATGGATTAAGCAGTGCTGGTCCTGGATCCCTGGCATATTCCACGCAGGACAGAAGATACTAGTAGAATTGCCATTCGTTCCAACCACAGCAATGAATACATCGATTCTGTAGTTGAACGTTGAACCACAAGTGTTCGATCGTCCTGAGTGTACGCACATTAATGCTACTTGCACGTTGTGTCATGCATGGCTCGCCAATAGAAGCGCGTCGGGAGCAGGATGAACTCCGTGAGCTTCGGCTTGAAGTTTGAGCTTGAGGCCTGCATGGAAGCTAGACGCCGAACTCGATCGATGCTGGCATGCACTGGACTGCCACACATCTGATGAAGTTCTAAACTGAATAGGGCGTTATCGTCATGCGAGCGCTTCGAATCTCCAGATACAACGAGGCAGCCATGCTGAACTTGGCTTGATATCAATGTTGATATCTTCAGGGTTTCAACCTGGCAACTCAAATGTCGCTAGCACCGTTGTTGGTCTCAGCGTTCTGGCAGCTCATCCTGCACAAACCAGTGTCCTTCAGTGCAAGAAGCTGAGTAGTCCGGGAAACAAGTTTTGGATGTTTCGTTAAAGAACTTGTCAAACTGAGTGGAAGAGTAGTAGGAAGGTTAGACAATACTTAGGAAAAACGTAGAGTAGCTTTGATGATCGTGGGATGCGTTGTTGTTATAAGTGCAAAATGTGCTTTGCAAACAAACACTTTGTAACAGCGAATCGCGAATCACAGCTCAATCGACACACCGAATAGACAGTCGGGGGCGAGGAAATAGAGTAGTGACGTTATGGCGAACTGAAATTGAAGTAAGGTTGATATAGTGTTGACAGGCAATGTATGACTTTGACAACACCAAAACAGTCTATAAAACATTTGTGCGCTTGTTTGAGGCACTAGAGCTAGAGTATGTGACGTGATTTTCGATTTGACGAAGCGTCGACAATATGATGTGCGAGCGAGTACAGAGTTCAAAAATTTGATGGCATCTATAATCCAACAGCGAAAAAATTTGAGTGAACGAAAGTATCCATGAAAACAAAAGTCCTCGAATGGCGTGATGGTTCTAATATGTGCGTGATTGATGACAGTGAATAGCAATAGCATAATTATGGTCGAGCTGAAACAATGGTGATTAGCCACATCGAGCATCTCCACAGCCGGGTTGCACGACAACTTGCCTAGTTGTTCTGTGCAGTAGAACCAGAAATAACCTAGTACAATGACAATCTAGCAGATCAACGCTATCCAGAATAGAGTGGAGGCCATAGGGCTGCCCTTGAGACCTTGCAAGAAGTCCCATGTTCTGACATCAGGGAACGCGCTCCCTGGACCGATACGGTTTGATTCGGTTGCGCGGGCGGCCATAACACAGATAGACCCAATGACCTAAGAGAAAGCGAGCGTGGCACAGACGTGCAATCTTGACAACGTCTGCAAGAGAATCATTCCCATACCGACGCCTTGCACGGCATCCAAAACCACAGAGGAAGACCAAGGTACGGTCCCCCTGAACCAGCCCACGGGATATAGAGCGCAAGAAATGAGGTGCCCCACGATGTCTGTGAAACATGATAGATCACTGAAGATCGATGCAACATCGACAAGATCATACCTGATACCATCTTGGAGCATCAAGACCGACAGGGGATACGGGCAAAAACCAAGTGTGCGTCTTACTCAAGGACGTGAAGATATAGAGCATGAAAGCCCAGACACCGATGAAAAAGATGATGAGAAGCACGATCGCCCATTTGGGGATCGGAATACTCCACAGGAAACTCCAGTTACGCCCATAGGGCTGCGATAATGTTAGAACATAAGGGTATAAAAGCACCGGGTCTAACATACCCCGCTGAGCAATAATCACGCAAGACTTTAGGTGCGAGGAGCCTTGTGTGGAGTATTAACATCATCAACTTTGCCACGAGTAAGAAAAGCCTAACCAAAGAACGAGTTTCCTTCGGAAGAGTGTTTTGAGAAAGTTTGAAACTTTCGGAGGAGTTGTCGATAGTACTCTGTTTGGTAGTTAGTATTATCCTTGAGAACTCAGATCGATGCGTGTCTGTCGTGGGATAAAAATGATCGAGCGAGTTCCAATCATCGTCACATCCCGGCAAGGCGGACTCAAGCGGCATGTTGAAGTATTGAGCAGATCCAAGTCTGTAGCACCCGTGGCGCTGCCATGCCTTGTTGCTCATCATAGCTTGACGGCCGAGAGTAGCAGTGTGATAAAAGTAATCACTTGGTCACCCGAAGAAATAGTTTGAAGTGTGGAGTTATAGATAGAAATTCTGCTCCTCGCCATAATAGATCTGTAAAAGCTAAGTCCTGCAGCGACAAACGTTCGAGTATAGCTCCTACCAATAGAACCCCTGGCATTACCAGGTATGTGATATAAGATGCGATGCGGATCTCAATGTGCCATTCGCCAAACTAGGCCAGCGGAAAACATTGAAATTGTTTGTTCCGAATGAATGCCTCGGATCGGTGAGGCCGGTGTTTGTATTCAAGAAGTCGTTGTTCACAAACATTCGATTCCAAGCAGTGACAAAGTTGATGTTGAGATCGTACACGACGGCCAAGTTTCTGGCCAAGTTTCTAAGATTAGTGGCGCAAGCATGAGTTGCAGATGCCTAAGCAGTCATGCCGTCGACAATGAGCTGTGTGGACTTGTCGACACGAATGGCATCTATATCAAGGGCTATGATAGTCATGCAGGAAAAGGTAGTGAGTTTGTCCATAACGAAAGGTTTCCATTCGCAGAGACGGTCCTGTACGGATGCAAGTTTGGAAAGTTCACGTTGCCAGTCAGGGTGCACACCATATCACCATATTGATCAAAGTCGGACTCGTGACAACCATCATAGCCTGTTACGGGTATTGATGGCCTAGGGGACAAAAGATAGTTAAGAGGGTTCAGGCACGAAGCGAACGAAAATAACTACTTACGGAAAATCAACATACTCCTCAAAACCTCAGAGGTAATTTGGTTTGTAGACTGCATCATATTCATCGAGAGTGAGTGGGGCGCTGACATTGAGTAAACTGGTGGGCGAGTGAGTGATGATTGTAATTGGTGGATATAGAGAACATTCCCTTCAAAACCGATAAGGTCGGACAATATTCCGACTGTGAAATCCAACATGATATACATGCCGCATGCGTGTACTGTGTCGACGAAGTTTACCCAATCATCAATAGTACCCCAATGATGATCCAATACAGAGAAGTCGAGAATAACCTGAAAAAAGTGAGCATGAGTTGTGGATGAGATTGAGATAAAGACATACTGTCGGCTTGCCATATCACGTTCAAGAATATCGTGCCTGAGAGAGATATGGCTTTCACGCCCATACCTTGGATGTAGTCGAGCTGTGAAATTAGACATTTGAGTTCACCGCCGAAACGAAGTTGGGTTTCTTCCCAATCTCATTCGTATGGGAAGGCAAAGAACTGATTGTTTGTAGGGTCACCATCAGCTAATTTGTCCATAAGGACTGTGTATATTGGAATTGAGCGCCAATTCTGCGGAGAAGGAGTGTAGGTGGTGTCCGTTCCCATGGTTGAATAATCTGTAGGGGGCTGAGCGGATTGGTTTACACTAACGAGCCTCATGCGAAGTCGTCTGATTTCATTCTTTCTCGTAGCTTGACTTTTGCGTTTAATGTGCGGAGGATCGACAAGGTGTAGAGCTTGCCTGTGTGAAGCAGGAATACGAAAACTAGACGGTTTCCGTTTGTCTGCGTATCGTCAGATTTGTTGGTATGTGAACAACTTGGAGTTACACTCACGTTGCGCGAAAAGAACAGTCCTGCGCAAACAGCAACGCAGAGCGATCACCAGACTGCAGATTCTGTGGCAACAATGCAGAACCGTAAGAGTGCTCCGTCGAGACGGTGCACGCCAGTCTTGTTTTTCCATAAGAAAAAAGCGACTGTTGGATCACATCAATCAAATAAGGTCTTGGCGAAGTTGAAAGGCTGGAAAAGGCTCACGGATAACAGAAAGAATGACATCGATCATTTCAAAAATGTAACATCACTAGGCTTGGGATTGACGATGCTCGGACGTGAAAAAGCCTTCGCCTAACATGTCACATTGACGTCAGATTCAAACAGCAAAAAGATAAAGATAATTGCGCCATACGGAATTATTGTGAACGCGAACAACATGGCTATCCACCAGCTCCCCTTCGTCACCTAGTACAACCAAAACTTTGAGAGTTTGCGTTAGAGCTGGTACTTTCAATGCATACTCGCCAGCAGCGTCAGAGGAGGAAGAGCTTGTTCGTTCTACTAATAAAACCGTTCAGGAAAAGTGCGAACCATGTTCACGGAAGCATCAACTAAGCCCCAAAAGTCAAACCAGAGTTCAACATGATGATACATCGACGTACCAGCATCCTACGGTCTACATCAGACTTCCAAGCTATGAATCCTTCGAACGCCGTCTGCGCACTTTTACAAGCACCGGACATTAAGCACAACACTCGCGCTAAACCAAACCAAACACTCACAGAGAAAGTGGAGTAACGAAAGCAATGAAAATATTATGACCGAGGATATGGCCATCTTTGGTTTGTTCATCAATCATGACCAGTTGCGGAGATTTGAATGCTCTTATTAGGGGAGCTCAGAGTAGGGCAGTCGTGAGTTGTCAAGGGCTAAGAAGACTGGCGCCGTGGTCACGTGGTGTGGAATATGAATCTATTGCATCCGCGGTGGGTCGTGAAATCATGTAATGTGGTATGCGTCGTTTTACCCAAGGCTTGCCATGACGAAGCTGCCGATAGGGCACACTCTGGCGCCGTGGGTGCGCGCCATCCCAGCATGACCCGTCCACCCCGGCTTAGAATATTAGTCAAAAACGAACCTATGGTGAGTCTATGTGAACTTTATTATGACTCAGTCCTTCTGATGCTGAACCATGTCGGCAGTGAAGCTATCAGCACAATGTAAGGGTCTCGAAGCTGCACTCGCTCAGATGCAACAGGAACTCATATTCGAACTTCCCCTTATCGTGAATGGCTCGCCGGTCTGTGCAGCTGTCAGCATGTCACTAGCCAATTCGTTGACGACTCAGCTTTCTGTGGATTTTAGATTAGAACTGGTAAACTTGCAAAGCAGCCCATACTCTCCGATCACGCTCGCCATCTCTGCACATACCACGAGTCAGATGATTTGACTGTAGTCAGCGCGATTGATGGTGCCCACTGCCAAGGCTGAGTGGGAGGCCATGTCTTTGAACAATCTCGCCGTCTTCTTCCTGCGTGCTGCAGAACTTGTTAGCGGCAAGTAATATCAGCTACCATGCTTGGTCAAGAAAAGACCGCTTGGCAGGCCAATATTGATGCTGCCTCCGAGGTGTGTAAGATGATATTATCTTGATGGCAGTTGATTGATGTAACTTTCGTAGCTGTTGGACTTCTTCCGTTTCGGCGTCAAATATGTTGAGGAGCTCTACGCACAGCAGCCTCCTAAGAATATGGAAGTAAGTCCAGTATGGGACACTGGCAGATTTCCGAGATGATTTTGATAAGATAGAGACCTTTGGTCTTATTGAAGGCCGAGTTAAGTATACACGTAAAATCGTGGAAATTGAAAAATTTTAAGGGCTCTGAGTCAAGTGCGTCTCTCGGTTAGTCGGGAGCACGATGTGATTAGGTTTCAAAGTTTGCAGCCATAAGAACTTGGGCGAGGGCCAACCCTTGCTTCGCTTCGTACTTCGCATTGTACGCCGCATCAAACATGGACATGGTGGTAAGTAAACTACAGCTGAGAGAACGTCATACGGCAAGTCAATGTTAATTATTATAATCATTTGTCATCTAATGGTGTAACTAATACAGCTCCATTCACTTTTACTCCCATCGAACACACGGTATCCCCGAGCGAGATCAATGCGGTTATGGACAGAGCGCAATGGCCACTACGTATCTTATATCACTCCCTGGATAAATTGCTACTTTTTGCACGCTGCACATGCCAAGCCTGATTTCATCACAGACGACATCATCAACAAAACGAAGCTCCTCGTTGTCAAGGAAGGCCACTATCGGGATCCGTTCTCGTTGCTCAAAAAGGCGGTTTCTGTTGCTAATCAAAAGGTAAATGACGACGAATTGCAAGCGATAGCATCCCTTATGCATGAAAATGGAACACGATGGTTGAAAGCGCGACTAGAGGATGGCTCGCCATCTCGTTTAAGACCGGCGGACCTCCAGGATGACATAGTGGAAGCCGGGCGCAGGGTACGAGATGAGCTTATACTACGGGGGGTCCGTGAAGACAATGCTAGGAATGTGGCGGACGTGTGGTGTAATCAAGTATGTGCCTATCATTTCACGAACTATTCACTAATGACATACAACAGTTTCGAGATGCGGAGCTGCAAGGCCGCATCATGGGTCATTGGTCGACCTCTGTGTGCCCTTGGTTGTACAATGAGAAAAAGGATTCCGCAAAGGAGAAGGCTGTTATGATGTTTTTGAACAAAGTTAGTAGCATTCTATGGAGTTAACTTGCTAGATATCATTTACTTGCTTGATATTCACTAACATTGTGCAGTGCAATACTTGGGTCGACGGGGTGATTATCCTGCAGCAGGGCAAGCCGGTCATATCGAAACTTCGCAAACGTATGTGGTTTCACGCAGGCAACACTTCCATTCCTCCTAAAACTGGTGCGAACATAACTGCTCCTATTGGGCCCGGTTCTCGCAAGCCTGACGGCGTATTGATGGACACAACGAGGCCTATCAACTCCATTGAATGGATGGATGTTATCTCTGCGCTAGAATTCAAGTATCGCAACACCACAAACCTCATGGAGGATGCAACGGATTACATGTCAGAGATAGCACGACTCGTTTTGACGAATCAGATCGATCGGCGATACTTCGTGGGTCTGCTCTTGTTGGGTACCGATCTCTTCGTGTACACATACACTCGCGGCGGATCGTCAATAACTGCTCCAATCGACATATATCACGACGTTAATGGTTTCCTTAATTGCATGGCGTGGTTCAAGCACGTCGACTTGGAGTTCCTCGGTTATGATAATTCTATTATAAGAAGCACCGGCGGCTTCAAGATGGCCTTGAAGGAAGATGCTCAATCAGTGCATGAGGCGATGACCGATATCGTATCAGTGATCTACAATAGCAATTCGGCCATTGGCCGTTCTACCAGGATCCTGGGCCTTACCTACCAACGCACCACTGCTGAGACAGACAGCTTGATCGTGAAGGATGTGTGGCAGCACGTTGAGCTCGCCTCAGATGGAGAAATTCACAAGTTGCTGGAGGATCATGGGCGTATCGATAAGATGCGCAAACGTTTAGGCAGTAAGTCCAACTTAGATTCATGACGCGCATGTTGATCTGATTGAAGTAACAGGCAGGTTCCCAGAACGTATTTATAAAACGGCCGCAGAAACCGGACTTACAGAAGAACTGCTCCAGTCCTGGGGCACTTCGCCCCAATGGGATGATTCGAACGTCGAAGGAATGTATCCCTGGCATCTTCCTATACGAGATAATCGGTTTTCTGTGAAACCTCTCGAGATGACAGATGGCAATGACGGCCAGAAAGCTTTAGACAGTGTGCCAAACATTTTAAAGGAAATGACTGAAACCAGCGACCCTTTAGTCCACTGTCGCACAATATTTCGCACCCCGGCCGTCAGATGCACTTGGTTCTCTTGTCGCCGTGAGTTTTTATATTGTGTATTGGATTCACTACTAGGTAAGCATGTAATCACTACCGCGCCTCCTATCTCGTCTCACACATTATCTGCAGGTCATCTTGAAGCGTGCAGGCGTGGGATCATGCACCGCGACACCAGCGACGGTAACGTTTGGTTCTGGGTTCCCCAGACAGATCCCCAATATGCAGTTCCAGAATGGTATCTATCACCCCAGAATGGTAAACCAGAATTTTGCACCCTGGAAATCCCTGCACCCTGGTTTCCCAAGCGTCCTGGGATGGCCGGTGATTTCGGCCTTGGCCTGAACATGTTGGATGAAACCGGTGCGGCCAATGCTGTAACTACCACTGTACGTCCTCGTGTCATTTCCGTCTCTTTGTGCTCATTTTTTTCGCAGGGAACTTTCCCTTTTGGCACCACCGCCGACTCAAAAGAGGCTCCCCACCTCACGCACGACCTAGAGTCATATATTTTCCTGATTTGGATCGTGGGCGTGAATTTCAAGGGTCCGTACCATCAGGTCGAACACTGGACTGATCCTCCAAAGCCGGGACCCATTCCTGACAACTCTATGCCCAACGACAAAGCCAGCGACCTCATATCCAGCAAATTCCAGCGACCCTCCTGCCACTGGTCTGGCAAAGGTCAGCCTTCTACATCGGTTAAGCGGGTTTCCGCAACGCAACGCACCTCTGCCATAAGTGGCGATGAGGAGTTTGAAAGGCGGAATGCGATAGTCCCTGAGTGGGCCAAAATGGGCTCTCTAGACCTGCGGACCGAGCCTGTGCTGCGCCAGAAAAAGGCCGTCTCCTGTGAGATATTCGACCTGTCACTCCATCCATATTGGAAGGTCGGCAAACTCAGTGATGGATGGCGCAAGTTGTTTAACTTGCTGTGGCCAACCCATGAAGACAGTCGCACAATCGATGAGAAACGCTCATCCTTGACCCACGCCGCGCTCGTTAGTGTGATAAGGGAAATGATACCCTTGATACCCCCGGCTGATGATGGAGCGCCCAGCAAGGTAGTGGTCGAAGATGCTCGACAGAGGTACTCATCATCTATCACTCGCTTAGTGAATGTGGACAGATACAAGTTTGCCCCTCCCATCTCTCCCTCTTTTTATGACTCTGGAGCCTCGGCTCCACCACCATCTTCCGACCCTTCTCGTGCTGCACTGTCATCCGCTCCATCTTCCTATCAGTTCATCATGTCTGGTCCGGAGTCGATGTATCATTTATCTCAGAAGCGCCCTTCAGACACATCCACTAGCGGACCTTCACCACAAGGAGGCACTTCTTCGCCTCAACCTGCCGGCAATATTGGTAGTCGTACCTCCGGCCCTGTGTCTAATAGTTCTGGCAAACGTCGGAAAGTCTGATCTGTTCACTTCTTAATTCGTCGTTTGTACATAACTTATTCGATCGTGCATACACGGCCAACTGCCGCAGATATATCTGTACAAGCCCCCACTTCATTTAACCTGAATTCCGGTTTCTTGATTTATGTCTGTGACCCGTCCATTATTCACTATATCAGAATGGAGCGGCATAATTGTCAAAGTAAACATGTGACCAAATACAATAGCCGCAACCCATCACCATCATGTTGGTAAGTAAGGGAGACTAGTCTCGCAGTTCACTTGATTGGGAGCGCTCACAAGTACTCTCGGCGTCAACGCGCGCGAGCACGTGTTCCATCATGTTCGTAGCCTGACTTGTTGCGTACCACCACTCTGCTCTGTCTGCGCACCTGAGACCCTTCCCAATTTCGCTAGCTTTACTTGGGATCCAATATAAGTATAACCTATTCATGTCACAAGTATCAAGCACGGACGACGCCGAGGATCAGCTCAGTCACAACGCTGAGCAGCCTCCCCCGCAAATTGACGCCATAGGACCCATCGAAGAGTAAGTTGCAGCTTCCTGGAATCTGTCACCCATCTAACAGCAAGACAGGGAGAAGATATCTGTTCCTTTGACGAAGCTGCCACCACTGGCAGAGATGTAAGGGTCTCTCTTCCCTGATGGGCGTCTGCGCCGTTCCTTACCAGAACTGCAGCTCGAATGCTGGGCCTTCACAGCCGTCAGAACCTCACATACAAGGAAGCACACCCAATGTTCCACCAGTCGCCGATTTAGTTCCGTGAGTTCTTGTCGACAATGGCGTCAAACATGCCCCTGAATTGTCTCAGCGAGGGGGAAAGGTCGTGGCGGACAAGGACCAGCCCACTCTAAGCGAATTGTGAGCGAAAAAAATAAGTCAAGCGATCGCAACTGACGACACTGTACACGCAGAGCAAATGTGATGAAGCAAGTATTGGACATTCTCCAGGACTCCACGATTGCGCCAAAGATCGGAAAGGACAAACGGTCTCGTTTCTGGGGGTGTACAAACGAGTCGCAGAGGAACACGACGGCGAGTTCCTTGAGCAATACACTACTGAGATGGACATCGTCTTCATTTTCGTAAGTTTAGCGTTCTTATCTTCGGCGCATTGAGACTGATGTTTGATCAGTCTGGTCTTTTCTCAGCTGTCAGCACGGGTTTCATCGTTGCGATGGAGTCTAATCTCAGTTCCGACCCCAGCGACACGACGAATGCCCTTTTGAAGCAACTCGTGCAGATCGGACTCGACAACCTCGCTGAGGCGGGCACCGCTCCCGCAGACACAGAATCTACGTGGTCGCCATCTGCGTCGGCTGTGAGGATCCAATTGGTCGCATATTCAAGCTTATCCATGAGCTTGCTCGCTGCATCCGGGGCTGTACTAGGCAAGCAGTGGCTCGGGTGCTACAAGTCGAACAGATATGGCCGCGGCTCGGAGGAGGGACGAGGCAAATGCAGGCAAGAGAAGTTCGACGGCAATGTTATCTACTATCGTAAATATACTCAAAGCTCATTTCACTCCTCAGGCCCTGTACATGCGATTGGCGCATTCGCACAGCGATCTCTTCAACAGTTAATCACTAATCTTCATAACTGGCTGCATATTGTCCTCCGCTTTTCCACAAAGGTCGTGGACTCAGAAGCACAATTGCTTGGACCGAATTTAGATGTTTCGTCGGACAGTTGACTGGCATATCCTACCTGTGGTTTGGCGCCATGGGCATGGGAGCGTATTGCGGTCAGACTGGTTCAGATGGGGAGCGCTTCAAGGTGAGGCGTGAGCAGCCCGCAGCCTGCAGCCTGTACGCTACATTAATCCATGACCGTCCCTTCTAGGTTCTGGATAATGCGTATGAGCTCGGTTGTACTTTCTGGGACACTCCCGATGTCTATGGAGACAGCGAAGAGATCATTGGCAAATGGTACGTCATACTGTACTGTGACAGTACTATTAGGCCCTCACAATTCAGGAGCGCAGGTTCAAGCTGAACCCCGAAAAGCGTAGCAAAATATTTCTTACCAAATTCCGTATCATCGTCAGTGGATCTGACGGTAGAGACGTTGATGGGTCTCCAAAATATGTCCACGAGTCATTTGCGAAATCACCAAGGTTGCTTGGCGTTGACAAGATCGATATTTACTATTTGCACAGGTGCGCCTAGCGTGTCAACAGGTCACTCAAACTTCATTATCATCGTCATGCAGACCTGATCACCAAACACCTATTGAAGTACGTCTCTGTATGTGGACCCTCTGAATCAATTAGGAAACTGTCGTCATCGCTGGAAAGACAGGGGAAAGTGAAATATCTTGGGCTGTCAGAATGCACTGTGGATACCTTGCGCCGTGCTCACAAAGTGCACCCTATCGCTACCGTCCAAGTGGGGCATTCGCCTTTCACACTCGGCACTGAGGACTCAAAGCTCAATATTTTGAATACGGCTCGCGAACTTGGAATCAAAATCATCGCCTACTCGCCTCTTGGGCGTGGTTTGATCACGAGACAGTATGTAAGTATCGCAGACCAGTAAAACTGATTTGGATGCTCACCGGACGAAAAGAAATTTTCAGATGACTTCGAAACCAATGACTTCAGGGGGATGATTCCCAGGTACGTGTCATGTCATTGTCTGGTAGGGGCTCACGTGAACTGTACTTGGTTAGATACGCAAAAGAAGACTTCCCGAACATCTTAAAACTGGCAGACGACCTCACGAGAGTAGGCGAGCAATATAATGCTACCGCTGGACAGGTCGCGTTGGCTTGGCTTCTTCCCCAAGGTGAAGATGTCATCCCCATTCCCGGTACAAAGGTCAAGGTCAGTAGCTATATAGCCTTGGGTATTCATGGTTTTGACTGGCACAGTATCTCGAGGAGAACCTCGGTGCTGTCAACGTGTCGTTGAGTCCTGAATCAGTCCAGGAAGTACGTGTTATTGCGAAGAAGGCTGATTGGGTGGTTGGGGATCGTTATCCTCCAGCGGCCATGAAGGCGCTGTATGCAGAGACCCCACTTCCGAGGAGCACCTGAACTGCACTTGAACTCGAGCCCCATGGACTCATTCTCAATCATTACAATTGTACTTGTACATACATGAGGCAATCTCAGATGCATGTTTCTGTCGACCGATGATGAAAGGTAGTGCTGAACCATAAGTTTCTGCGCATTCGAACGTCCTACCGTGACTTTCCTATATACAAGGACACCCCTTCGGTTGGCTCTTGGACGATGTTTACAGTAGCAACTCATCAAATATTAGCACATTCTTTGCAAGTAGATAGTGTTTCTTCGTGTTCCCACTCTCGACAATGTTGTGTACAATTGACTGAGTGAAGAAATCAGTCCGAAGGTCGAGAGCATGATTCACGCCAGCGTCAAACCTCAACGTGTGCCATCAGTGAACCGGTGAACAAATGAGAATGGTATTTAAAGCATATATTGTTGGAGTCGGACGCACCTGAGGGACACCTGTTCCCACACATGTTAGTGTCGTCATCAGGAAATTCTCACATTTACTTTATGTACTTAAATGACTTAATAAGCACAAATAAGTAGGAGTGCTGGATAAGTACATCAGCTTCTTTGCCGCTATAGATGGAAAAGATGATGGCCTTGGCAGCCCCCTTGGTGCACTGAAGGATGTTGCGGTTATTCAGGCTGCCTTGACTAGTGGTGGCGAACTCATTGATCTCGAGAAACTCATCAGCCAGTCCTAGATGGGCATGTGGCACGGAAAAGTCGCGGAAGTATATGATGTACAAAACAATCGGCATGTAATTATGGGATTTGTTATCGACGGCAACCGTTTCTTTGCGCCATACACATGTATGTATTTTGATGTCGTGTAGTTTCGGATGCTATATGTTTGCTATGTCCCTACTATCCCTTCCGGTGCAATCGGCACCCTAGGGAAGTCGGCAGGTCACACATTTTGGCAGGAAAACGTTATGCTTTTGTTACAATTGGTCACATTTCGTCACATTAAACCCTGCGAAAAAGCGTGACTGCCGACTTCTGTGGGGTGCCGATTGCACCGGAAGGGATAGTACTAATTAGAATGCGTGATGGTATGGAAAGACTTTCAGGAATTTTAAGCTACGTCACAAGTCGACAATGGCACCCTGATGGAAAGGGTAAAGCGAACTAGGCAAGATTGGTTCGTAGTTTGTAAGTTTTTGCGATATTGTGGTGAGACGAGTAGTGGGATGCATATAAGTGCAGGCAGCATTGAACAATTAACCCTACTGATGCGACCAGGTCAAAACCACCTGTGGGTGCAAATTGAGTGATGGAGATCTTCAAACACAATTTGCACACCTCAGGGATTATTATGACGATAGCCCACAGTGAAATCAACTCCACAATTAAACCAGGGGATCCAGACTTCCTGCGCAAAACTCAAAAAACGAATGGTTCGATATGCTGAGAAAAAAGTATCGAAAACAGAGGCGACATAGCGATTACAAAACGCGGAATGTCCAACAGTGAAGAAACAGACGCTTATCGTATACCAGAAGGCGGTGGCAAGGGCTGAGTGGGAGGAAGAACAAGATTTGTAGGAAGACGGAGATTGAGATCGGTAAACACCCTGTATATTACACCCGCCGACACACCAGCCTTGATCAGATATTCAGGAGAAACGCCCCAGCCTAGGAGATCAAGTACGATGTTCTTAGTGTGATCCAGGTCTTGGCGAGTCACTGTGAGGAAAGTTTCAGTCGACATTTACATTGTACAGAGGAATAGAAGTGTTGACATACTAGGTCCCATATCCGGACGTTGTGGTGTTGTTGATGTGGCGGTCAAGCCGCAGGCAGTGATTGAGGGAGAAGGTAAACGGGAGCTCTGAGCAGAGTCAGAGGAATGACTTGTGCCACTTGATATATTCAACAGCTGGCCCCCGATTCCGGGAGAAGTTGAAGCGGTACTTGATGTGTCTTCCTCGGAAATCTCTCCTTCCTCTAGGTTATCTTGATCTGTTACCGCAGTGATTGACGATGGAGTCTGGAGCTCGTCAGATTGCCCATACTCTAGAACTGCAAGCGCTGGCTTCAGAGATGTCTTGTCTGTCATGTTGGAGAAGAATTAGAAGCTATAGGACTTAAAAAAAGTGACAGGCTATCGAACACGATGATGGCGAGAACATAAAGTTGAACTTCTAGTGCTGCGTACTATTGGAGTTGCCCACCGATTTGTCACGTGCTAAACGGCAACCAGCAACTTCGCCATGCGAACTTCGAAGGGATGGACCATTTTTGGTCTCACGTGACGCCAAAATGGTCGTGCAAGTGAAGACCATTTGCAAGACCAATCGTACGTCACGTGACATTGGTTGAGAAAACGCAGGAGGGAGACACAACGCTAGCTATCGTGCGGAACGGGGAGAGAACGATTCACTGCTGGGGATGTAGTGAAGAAAGATCCCTCGTCTAGGGTTTCTAAGAAGTCACTGCAGCAACTAAGTGGGGCGCATGGTGGAGTGACCATAAAACGACATACGTGAGGACTAAAAATTCGTTCCCTAAGGTTTCGGGCTGATACAGAAATGCGCCAGAAGGAACACTCATTGGCCATGCGGTGGTAGCTGGAGGAGGAGGCATTGTTGAACCATACATAGGCTCTGCGTAGATCGCTCTCAGCACGGGGAATATAGAATCATGATATACGCACGAGCCATCGACCTTGCAGGATCAACACCGTTTGACGAAGTAGTTGGAACAGCATCAGAACCCTGCTTCCCACCAGTCTTCGGTGGTCGCTGCTCGTCATGGCAAAGATGACCAATCTCGCGCTTGATACTACAAACATCAGCACATGCAACCGTGTATGTATCAAGTATGTTCGAGGGTGCTCACCAGCGTTAGCAGTGTCTGCCTTCGTCGCAAGTCATATGACTACGTCGACAATAGAGGCACGCGTGGTTGACCTTTCTTCGTTTCATAGTCTTTCTTTTCTTTGAAGGATCGTCGGCCTCTGGTGTATGGGAAGTCGATTCTGGCTCATGGTGACCAGAAGGATCCACTGCTGGGCCGGCATATGGATGGGCGGTAACAGCATAGTTTGTCATGGTGTGTGTGGGATAGATTAATCCAAAGTATACCAACCAAGGAAAGATCGAATGAAAATCGAGTAATAATATTCTAGTCGTTGGCTCGTAGGTGGAGTTTCTAGGTTTCTGAGCCTGATCACACGATTTTGGAAGCGTATAACATTGCAACGTATCGCCTGCTCACAAGGACCTACAGCATGCCGCGGCGGACCCCAAACACCTCGCTCGCTTGATACACGAGGAACACAGTACAAAGACTCATTGAGTGGCAGTCACGCTATGTAAAATACTAAACAACTGGCAAAATAGATACATAAAGCAAGAGCAGCGAGTTAAATTCCCCTGAGATACTTCACTAACTTATAGGTACAATCGATCACACACCAGTCCTCCAACGATGCTCGGGGGAAAGAAACAGTTCTTCTATCTGCCGCCCGCGTCGACGTTATCCCCAAACTACTGCAGAGGTGCGTAAGCATCTCTGACCTTCACTCTTCATGGCAAACTAACCTTAACGAGGAATTTTGCAGACTCTTTGGGATATCGCTGTTGGGTATCATAATCGACGTATGTTACGCCAAATCGTGTGATGTATCCATCCGCCCTGGGAGGAACATAAGCGAAGGGGGATATCATCATTCTTTCTGCCTCACCACTCAAAGTTATCCAGAAAGCCTAGGAAGGAAGGAAGGAAGGAAGGAAGGTATAAGATTAGAAAAGTTGATCGCGGATGATAAGAATACACACTCCACGGGAAATAGGCTCTGACATCGACGCCATCCTCAAGCACAGCAGCCTTGAGAGAAGCGGTGTTACCCTTGAAGTAGTTCACACGGGCGTTGTCCTGCAATGCCTCCTCAATCGGCTTCGAACTCTCATCTTTGACAGCGAATCCATTTTCAGTGACGCTGAAGTCAAGGTCAGCGCATCGCCCCAACTGCTGCCTCGGAATGACTCACTAGATGTGTAGTTTATATCTCTGTTAATGCCCGTCAGTAACCTTGATGCGTGTACATTATGAACTGGTGGGCAAACCTTCCAAATGTAATTAAGCAACTATTTTGAGTGAAGGAACCGAAGGTGTCAGGCATGTTTCTCTCATACTAACTATTTTACTCACATCGCGAAATCCTTCGGGGTCTGGAGTATAATAGGCATGTATGTCTCATATTCATATTATCTCGTAACTTACAGTCCTGCAACCAGGCACAGTGCGCTGCAACATCGCCGTGAATTACTGATTCCAATGCTAGAAGGCAGGAGACAAGTAACTTGGGTACCTAATTGAGTGCCGTCAGGACGGATGAAAGTATACTCGACGAAACCTTGGAATTCATCATCGCCGCCGGCTCCTGTAATGACAGTTCAGGCGCATGAGGGTTAAAGCGGATAAAATGAACGCACTGCACAAGTGGGTGGTGTAGGTGTTCATGCCATAGAAATCAGAGGATCCATTCACGACTTTCAATTCTTCCGGTGTAAACGCCGGCAGACGCTCCTGGAGCATCTGTTTCATGAATTCCGGGTAATGACCGAGATAGATCGGATCCTGGCAAATAGTATTTGTTTTATTTGCCAACTCGACAGAGCATACGACTTGAAGCTTACAGCGAACCATCCTATCAACCGACCGTCAGAGCAGACCGGATGCTGCAGGCACGGACCGAACTTACCAATAACTACGTCAAGGGCGTACTGTGCCACTTCCACATCTAAAATCACGGACGCGTGTCATCAATATCCGTTCATCATCATCGTATCAGCAAACCAGAAATTGCACTTACTCTGTGGACTGTCGTGGTATGGCATGGTCCAGTCACCATTGAGCATGATTCCGATCTGACCACCCTGCGCGGCCTTGAACTCCTCGCGATAAAGTCTGACTGCATATGCGTGCGATAAAATGACGCTGTGGCCAACTCTGTGGGGTGTGTGGAATTAGCAAGCTAATTGCGTGCAGACAGATACAAGTGGTAGACGTACATCCACGGTTCGGTGGAGGAGTCGCCTTCGGGTGATCGTTCTCGGTCGCTTGATCGTCCTGGCGCGAAGATACCTTTCCATACCCCAGAATTGAGACACACCATGGCTTGTTCACTGTCAGCCTAAAGACGTGTGGCTGATGGAATGAGTGAACACTCCATCACTGTGGAGTACGCACCAGTGTTTGACTCTGTCTCCGAAAGCCTGAAAGCAGACCTAATGACCATACTTTTGCTCATTTCAAACATGCGCGTGTCAAGCACACTCGATCACCAGCATGCTGCGCAAACCTGCAGGCATCACACGCGGTGTCTTTGCTTCCTTAGAGGCGGAAGGGTCTTGGCTAACTCATGGATCTGATTCTGAACAGATTGAGTTGGGAGAATGCGGCCTTGGGGAGGTGTGTGACAATCAGGGTGTTGCCAAGGCCAACGCTTCCCTGTGACTCAGTGCGATAGCCTGATTAGTCAGTACTTACCGTTACAGGCAGCCTGACACACGGGCGGTTTGGGAGTTTTCCACTATGTGAGATTGGTTTCAAAATGTCAGTGATAAAGTTGGCGTTTTTACAATACATTTTGACCCAGTAAAGATAAAAAATTTGGATGTGCACCAAAATCCCAGGCAAAATTCTACATTTTATGTACCATTTTGAGCGCAGGAAAGTTCTCCTCAGAATATCATGTAACTAGGGACATTTTCCGATTGCAGAATAATCAATTTTTTTGCAAGTTAAAATGGGGTACATAAAATGTGAACTTTTAGCACGAGAAAAATGATGTGGGCACTCATCGGGCACTCGTTGGTGTTGGGTACTTTGCATCAGGCATTCACATTTGTCAGTGGAAATGCACTACATTGTAAACTCGTGAACAACTAGAATACGGTAGTACCTGGCATAGTTAAGTAAGGGACGTAAGTGCATCCAGGTCAGCTACCGAGCTGAGGTCATCACCGTCTGCATTATCTAGCCTATGCCGCTTGCCAGACAGTGTGACTTCTACTCCTGAGGCAAATAATGACTGTTACAAGTAACATCGGCTACATGGCCCCCCTATCATTTTTCCCCTTCGTCCTCGCCCTCGTATGCCTCCGGCTCGCACTTCTCTACCGACTATCCGTTGACCGGATCCTCGGGACCGTTCCCGTCCCTCATCCCCCTCCTATCGCACCAACGTGCGCACGTGCCTTCGGGCTATGACTCGTTCTGACTCATGCCACCAATGTGGCTTTCCTTATCTTGTCTTATCTTTCCTTTGACTTGTGCATGATGCACATTGTATCATTTACCGTTGGCTCGTTCCAACGTTTCTCGGTCTCATTCCACATTCGACCTTACATCATTAATCAGGCTCTGCCACCATCGTACCTATACCCTTTCCGTTTCCCCTTTGCCCTTACCTACAGTACGGTAGCCTTGCCCTTAACCCTTTCCACTTAGTATAAGTAGTCGGTCACTCTGTACTAGATTCCCTAACTTGAATCTACTCAATCTTCCCTCGAACATACTTCCCTCTGAAGCCCCCTCAGCTTCAGTCTCTAGTATCTTTTCTTAGGTGCTCATCGCGCCTAAGTCTACCTCGATCGACTACTCATCGTTCGGACAAGACTGTCCTTACTTTGAGATTGTCAGTGACTTTGAAGACATCCGTCTTAGAAGTCACGTGACACGCGCGTCTCTGATATCTGCCGACTCGACGTCGCCAGTCTCAGTCGCTACACCGGACCCTTCCGGTTACGTCACGAACGTTAGCGGACGACGCCCCTCTTAGGGCTCCGTATAACAGATCTATTTGAGTGCGTAACAGACTGGGACTTCATGACCGTCAACAAATCTTGTACGACAGGGACTTCTCGCATCGCTTTCTCATATGCGAGCCGGAATTTATTAAATACTGTCTGCTGATGCTCAGTGATCCGCGTGTACTGATGCGAGAAGAACTCAGCAAGTGCATGGACAAGTAGTGGTGGCCAGGTCCGGTTGTTACAAACTAGGATAGTTCTAACAGCAAGGGCTCGACAGAGCGTTCGTGTTGCTGAGATTCGTAAAGCTCTTCAAATAAGAAGAGGTTCGTAGACTTAGTTAAAGGAGTGCTTTAACTAAGAGATCGGTTCAGACGACTTAAGATTGGTGGTCTTAAGCGAAGGAAGTTCTGGGTAAAACCTAGTAAGATTGAAGTGACGTTCTAAGTAAAAGGACACGTGCTTAAATAGGAGACTATACGCGCACGGACCAAGGCTATGGTGGGATAATAGTACAAGAGTCAAATATGGAAGTAAGATCAAGAAAGGGAAGTCAAGGCGAAAAAGGGAAATGGTACATAATGACGGAGTTATGTGAGAAGTAAAGTGATTGTAACATTACCCCCTTACTAGAGTTGAAGCCACCGGATTCAATCATCCTGGTTAGCATAATAGATAGGGTCGTCAGAATACTCTAAGGCATCTAGACCGTCGTCTGGTCCACCCCTCATGCGTTCCAGCTCGTAGAGCGCTTCTTCTTCCCTGCATTGGGCGGCATATGCGTCATCCATATCGTTCTCCCAGAGTGCGAGTACCCGGTAGAATCCTTCATCTTTCCAGGTTAAAGAAGTGGGGAGTTCCCCAGTGTAGTGTGGGCAATAGAATGAAAGGTGGCCTGGGGATAATTCCCGACAGACGTGGTAGTAATATTTGGGACAGTGAACTTGCCTATGCCCGAGCGTCTTGCAGTACCTACAGACGCGATTCTCGTCGGGGTTGGAGGAAGTTGCTCGTAGGGGTGATGGGCCTGGTTTGGGGCTAAGTGCCTCGTCTGCGCTAGTAGCGCGTTTCTTTCCTTTATCTGTATGGGGACGCTGACCTCGTACTCTTCTTCTGGATGGAATGGTTCGTCGTACTGGATGTGTGATGGCGACATCTTGTCGCTCTGCCTCCGCGATTAGCTCAGCAGGAGTGGCAGGTTGGGTTCTTCCCAATGCTTGTATAGGTACGATCCCATCCGTAAAGGTGTGAGAAGATAGTGAGTCTGGGATGACGAGTGGGGGATGAATATGGAGTGTGGCCAACGCATTGGCTAGGTCCTGTACTTCGTAGTGAGAAAGATGCTGGTGATTTGGATCGGCAGCGACTTCTTCGTGGGTAGCAGAAAACGCGGTGTAAAGATGGGGAGGGTGTTCAATAGTTTCTATGGTGGGAGCAGGAACGGGAATTGCTTGAGGGTTTTCCTCTCTAAGGGAAGCCATTATTGCTTCTGTTGTCTGCGCAAGATTATTGACCGCAGCCAGTAGCTCATTAGGAATGTTAGAGGGCAAAGTAGGTACGGCGTCTTGATAAGAGGGAGGAGGGACTCCATCTGTGGTTGTGGGGTTCGTAGGAGAAGGTGGGCGAGCAACCCCTGCGGTCTGTTCTGCGACGATGTGGATGACTGTTCTAATATCATCTTTAACTTCCTCAGGAATAAGGCGCAAAGCAAAGTTGCGTATGTGCCTCTGCATATGCATGAGACTGTGGCGAACTGTGTTGTCTTCGACGAGGCGACAGACTCACTCGATGATCTCAGTGGCTCGGATGATGTTGATAAGGAGGTTGATGGAATGGGCGTTTCTTCCAAAGAGGACTCTAGTGAGCTCGATGGCATGCTGGGGGCAGAGGAGTGCAGCCTCGATAAGGGTGAGGTCTTCGGCTTGAGTGATGAAGGTTTCGTATCGTTCGTCATTGGAGTCAAGGGGGGTGGCATCGAAGGTGGAGTGGTAGGGGAGCGTGTAGGTGGATGTGGGGAAAGGCATATTGGTTGTAGGTCTTGTATCTGGGTGAGAACGAAGTCGTCGAGGTACTGAGCAATCTCAAAGCGCGTTTCTGGCTTTATAGGTTCTAAGGGTCTCCTCGGCATTTTCCAAGTTCTTTTCAGGGATCCACTCATTGCTGGCGGAAGAATACCCTTTCCAAGATACTAGATATCGCCGACGACTCCCAGTTCCTTTATGCACGAGAATTGCTTCTATTTCATATTCTTCTTCTTCTAGAACATCAGGTGGTGGTTCTAGGAAGTTCGGACCGTGTACGTCATTTTCGCGATAGGAGGATAATTGCGAAGTGTGGAACGTGGGGTGGATCTTCCATTGCGGCGGTAATTGGAGCGTAAACGTGATAGGAGATAGTACAGCCATGATAGTGAACGGGCCGTATCTTTTGGGTGCCAGTTTCTGGGATGGGAGTTTTAGTCTAAGATTGGCAGCGGATAGCCATACCTTATCTCCAACCTTCCATGGTTGGTACTTCTGTCCAAAGGATCTTTCTGCCATGCGCTGCATAGTGATGTTATGGCAGGAGACGGCTTCTTCTCTTATCTTTTGAAGAATTCTGACTCATTCCGCAGCAGCGGGGACGTCTGATTCTGGAAGTAAGTGTGGGAGAGCTTTTGGTTCATATCCCATCATTATAAAGAAGGGAGATGCGTCTTTTGCGGAGTGTCTTCTGTGGTTGTGAACGAATTCTGCCATAGGGAGGTGCTCAACCCATTCAGAGGGATTGTTCTGGCAATACATCTGAAGGTATGTTTCAAGTTCCTGGTTCAGTCGTTCAGTTTGTCCGTCAGTCTGTGGGTGGTAGGCGGTAGAGGGAGCTAAGGAGTAATCGAGGAGTCGTGCGAGTTCGATCGAGAATTTTGATAAGAACTGGGGTCCACGATCGGAGATTACTTTGTCATGGAGACCAAATCTCTTGAAAACGTGTTTTAGAAATAGCTTCGCTACTCCTTCTGAGGTAATCATTTTGTGGCAAGGAGTAATGATCACCCCCTTACTAAGCCCATGGTCTACCACAACCATGATACTATCAAAGCCAGATGAGACGGGGAGATCAGTAATGAGATCGACGGAGATCTGCGAAAAGGAGCGACTAGCCATGGTACTGATAGGGTGCAGGGGAGGGGTTACAGGGTGAGTGTCCACCTTCATCTGCTGGCAGGTGGCGCAGCCATCAACATAATTCCGGATATAGGTACCCATACTGGGCCACCAGGCTTCCCTTTTGACGAGTTCTTCAGTTTTAAAATGCCCGGGATGCCCGGCAGAAGGGTGGTCATGGTGTTTCCGCAATAAGTGTGGTCGTTGGGCGGGAGGAATATAAGCTCTGTTTTTGTAGAACAGAACATTATCAGTGATGCACCAGTCGCTAAGCAAGGATTTCATGGGAGGTAGACATAGGCCATTAAGAGCATCTTGCGTGGCGGAGAATAGGGGATCATCGAGGGCCGCAGTGGAAGCAATAGCTGTCCGTAATTCATCGTCGATCAGGTGGATAAACATGGAATCCAGCAAGAGGACGGCGTCGGCATTATCTGCAGAACCGTCGCCATGATCTGGTCGGTGAGAAAGGGCATCTGGAACTGCTAATTTTGAACCGGGGACGTGATATAGTTTCAAGTCGAAAGAAGTTAGGAGCAGTTGCCATCGGGCTTGCCTCCTGGATAGGTGTTCTGCTTTCGTAAAATAGAGGAGGTTCATATGATCTGTGAATACGATGACCGGTTGTGGATGACCTTCGAGGTAGTGTCGCCAATGGGGAAGAGCGCGGATGATAGCTAGCAATTTGCGATCATGAATGGGGTAATTTCTCTCAGTGGGGCTGAATGACTGTGATAGGTAGGCACATGGGTGATAAATGCCGTTGGTGTCTGTTTGCAGTAATACCCCTCCTGATGCTACAAGAGAAGCATCTGTAGCGATGGCAAATTGATGGCAGGGATCGGGGTTCTGAAGAACAGGGTGTGAACTAAAGCATTCCTTCAGTTTTTCGAACATTTGTTGACACAGGGGCATCCAAGAGAATGGGACATCCTTCTTTGTCAAGTCGATAAGGGGTCGAGCTATATCTGAGTAATGGGAGACAAAGGTTCGATAGAAGTTGCAAAAACCTAAGAAGGACCGAACATCTTTAACCATTTTAGGGATGGGCCAATCCTTGATGCCGGTCGTTTTCCCTTTATCCATCTCTACGCTTCCTGGTTTGATGATCATTCCAAGGTATTCCACTTCTTCCGCACCAAACGTGCACTTCTCCGGTTTGACAAATAACCTCTCTCTTCGAAGTTTGTCTAGAACAATGCGAGTTCGTTGTTGGTGTTCGGCGACTGTATCGGAGAAGATGAGCATGTCATCCATATAAATGACAAGCCATCCTTTGTTGAGTTCCATTCTGAATGTGTCATTCATATATGCTTGGAAGGTAGCGGGAGAATTGCATAATCCAAAGAACATGACCGTGGGTTCGAAGAGTCCTTCTTCCGTAATGAACACAGCTTTCCATCTGTCATCCGGATGAATCCGAATGTTATTGTATCCGGATCGGATGTCGATTTTGGTGAATATCTTGGCACTGTGTAACCGTTCAACCAATGACGATGGAAGTGGCAGGGGGTACGCGTTTTTGACAGTTTGGTCGTTTAAAAAGCGATAGTCCTGGCATGGTCTGAGTTCTCCGCTTTTCTTTCCTACGAAAAAGAACCCGCTTGCTTGAGGGGATTTGGATTTCGTGATGAATCCTTTGGCAAGGTTTTCTTCGATAAATCTTTTTACCGCAATTCGTTCATTATAGGAAAGGGGGTAGATTTTAGACGTCTTGGGGATGAATCCAGGTTTCGTTTCGATACGATGGTCGATGCCAGGTCTTTCGGGGGGTAGTTCTTTTAAGCCGTTTTTTGCAAATACGTCTGAGAAGTCGTGGAGATATTCCGGTACCAGTTCTTCAAAGGTTTTCTTCTTCTTTTCTTTTTCTTCTGAGGCGAACTCCTGTGCCTTGTTACTAAACTTGGACGTCTCTTCGACTTGTCGGAGGTATTACCCACCGTCCGTAAGTTCGGTTAAAGATAATGGTGACGTACTCCAAACATCTTCTTTTGTATTGAATTTCTTTGTGAAGAAGGTTTTCTGCGGTCGAGAGGTCTGCTTGACGTATCTTTCTATCTCGGTAGATTTTTCAGTTGCAGGGAGGGATATTGTTTGTTTAGTCCAGTCTATGGCGGGATTCATGGCTCGGAGCCAGGGGATCCCTAAGAGGATCTGGTCCTTTTTTCCTAACTTGGTGATGTTGAATTTTCCTATCATCATCCTTTGGTCGATTTGGACAATTAGCGTGCAATATCGTTCTACCGGTCCGCTACTGAAGTAGCTTCCATCGGCTGTTTTGATGTAAAAGGGGTTTTCGAGCTTCTTGGTTCCGATATTATGCTTCTTCACGAAGTCCTCGGAGATATAGGTTCTGGAAGCTCCGGAATCAATTACTGCGGTTGTTTTGACGTTTTTCTGACGCGTTCGGAATACAAGAGTTATGGGAACATGAAGTTCTTTCTTTTCACCCACTGCTCGTATTAGGCGTACAGGTTCTTCTGGAGATGCTATCATCGATATAGGTCTCCTGTTTAAAAATCCTCGTCAATCCTTCTGGCTTCTTCTTCTTCCTCTACCTTCCTAACCGCTGGGTAGGGGGTCTTCTTCTTCTGCGGGCATTCCCGCGCCCGATGTCCGATCTGGTGACAGTTGAAACATTTTCCTGTCTTCATGTATTCTTGTTTGGCTTCGTCGGTGATCTGATCAATAACCATGGCGTCCCTATCTCTGATAGGGATGAATCTTTGATCTCCGCGACTGTTCTTCTTCTGGATTTGTCGCGACGGAAGCCTGTTCCTGCGAGCTTGCAATCTTGCGTAACAGTTGTCCAGATCGACTACTGCAGTGATGTAGTCGTCAAGGTTCTTGGGTATCCCTCCTGCGTTGAACATCTTGGTCAGAAGTCCTCTGTTAAGACCATTTTCAAAGTGGTAGATTTTCATATGTTCTTCTTTGATTTTTGCTTGGGCAAGCAACCTTTGGAAGTCTGCAATGTACGTTTGCAGGCCTTCCGGGCCTTGTCTCAGCTCCAGGAGTCGTGCCAACGCAGTTCCAGCTGGGTCGATTGGTCCGAAGGCTTTTTCAAAGCTTTCGTTAAATTCTTTCAGGGTTCCATAGCCCTTCTTCTGCCTAGTCGAGTCAATGAATTGGGCGTCGGCGAGAAATTCTTCCTTCCAAGACCTAGCATTTCCTTCGTTCATGAATGAAGAGATGAAGATTACTTTCTGAGTGTCGGTCTTGTAGATTTCCGAGTTGATATCAATGTAAGCATTGCATGAGAGCATAAATGACTTGGACTTGTCTCTGTCGCCATCGAATGTGGGAGGATGGTTGATCTTGAATTCTGTTGATTTAGATGAGGTCAACATGTTCAATGGTGGTACAGGGGTACCAAGGTTCAAGGCTTGAAATGTAGGGGTGAGTGAAGTCAGATTGTCGCCTTTTCTTTTGCCTGCACTAGCTGTCTTGCTCAGTCAGGATCTGTTCATTTCGGTTTCGGGTTTCTGTGACACATATGGATATAGGTGTCTTTCGTAGACTTCAATCTTTTGTTACGAACTAGGATAGTTCTAACAGCAAGGGCTCGACAGAGCGTTTGTGTTGCTGAGATTCGTAAAGCTCTTCAAATAAGAAGAGGTTCGTAGACTTAGTTAAAGGAGTGCTTTAACCAAGAGATCGGTTCAGACGACTTAAGATTGGTGGTCTTAAGCGAAGGAAGTTCTGGGTAAAACCTAGTAAGATTGAAGTGACGTTCTAAGTAAAAGGACACGTGCTTAAATAGGAGACTATACGCGCACGGACCAAGGCTATGGTGGGATAATAGTACAAGAGTCAAATATGGAAGTAAGATCAAGAAAGGGAAGTCAAGGCGAAAAAGGGAAATGGTACATAATGACGGAGTTATGTGAGAAGTAAAGTGATTGTAACACCGGTTCTGAACCGTGGTTCGAACCTGAACCTTTCTGAACCTGACCAGCATCCAGTTCGAGGTTCGGGCAACAGGTGGAACCGGACCATTGGTCCAGTCCTCGATTCGAGGACGATGCAGACTTACAGAACTGGTTCAGAACCAGTTCGAACCTGTTTGAACCGTTAGTAGTAAGTCTTTGAATTAGTAAGAATAGATCAAGTGATCCGCACTTACTTTGACAGATTGTTGATATCATGGACTCATCTGCGACTCCGATGCCTTGACGATGACACTTCAGATCCTCAATCAATGTTTCAAGGTTATTTATCAAACAAACTGACATTTTTTCAATCAATAATCATGGCGCCGGCTCAAAGCTGGAGGGCATGAGTTCTATGGTGAGCTTGATCACAGTTTCCCGCCCACAATCATGACTGACCAGTGTGCTGTTGGCGCTGATGGCAATCTCAAAGATGCATCCGAAATCGTGTGGCACAACGACCCAGATGACAAGTGCCCTCTACCTGCCCCTGGTCGCACCACCGAAAAATCTACTGCCCCAGTGCACCATTTCTTTACTGGTGCTCAATGTAGCGCTTGAGCACCAAGACCTTTGACGCAAATTGTCGACCCTGACAATGTTGCCTCATCGAGTTCAGCCTGGAGCAAGCGAAAGGCTGTGGACAGTGGTCCAGGGACCAGCCGGCGAGTTGCACGCAAGGTAATTCCAGCTTCCAGTGCTTCTAGTGACGATGCAGGCAATTTGGATGGTGAAGATGATGCAGAGTGCACAGAGGATGGTGCGGCAGAGGATGGTGCGGAGGCTTTGTATGCACAAACTAAGGCTATGGGGGATGCGGATCGTGAGGCAGGCAAGACTCGTCTCAAAAGCGAACGTACTGCAGACGTTCGCACCATCTTCGTCAAAAAGGATGACGGGTCCGAGTCTGGACATGTTTGCACCATCTACGAGTGAGTTTTAACAATCATACTAATATTGCCTTTACATACCTGACTTGGTTCTGTAGAAAGAATGGTGTCCCAGCTCACCATTGCTTCTTCAAAGGAGGTATGTCAACACTTCGTACCCATATCGCTAAGCGGGTGCCGTATCTTTGCTGACTAAGTACTATTGCTGATGGAGTGGTGTTGTAGGCATCCCAACCACTTTGCTGTTTATCAAGCATGCTGCAAGAATCTGCAAATTCCTATGCACGCACGAGCATGTCCAAAGCCTGATGGGACTCTCCAAAGGTAAGTTTATTCTGTAATCTACTTACTACATACTCATTGTGTAATTCAGTCAAGGAAGTCTTGATGGCATTGTAGTTCATCAGCCTCGGGCACCTGTTTTCACTACCAGCGGTCTTCTCGACTACATTGTCGAGCTGGTTGTATGCGAAGACAAGGTAATTCAATTGTTCATAGTTCAAATAACAACGCGCGACTAACTAAATCATACAGGCATTCCAACTGGTGGACAAGGGACCATTTCGGTGCTTGCTGACATACGTCTGACCAACCTTGTCTGACAAGGATATTCCGCACCGAAAGGCCCTTTGCGAGGAAATCATCAAGAAAGCCAAAGCTACTGAAGTGCGTGTCAAGGAAATTCTCAAGGTATGTACTTGTATTATTTCACGAGCCCTGAGTCCTGATGGTGTGATGCAGGATATACCTGGCAAAGTCTCATTCACCTTTGATGCTTGGACTTCGGATCCTGGTGACCCTTTTCTTTCGGTAACTGGTCATTATATACATGCACCACCTGAACGTCCTAATGCCTGGAAACTCTGAACCGAACAACTTGCCTTTGCTCCAATGGAAGGATGGCATTCAGGAGCCAATATGGCCAACTTGCTCACACAAACTGTTGACCGCTATGGTCTCCGCAAAAAGGTTGGTTGGTTCTCCTGTGATAACGCTGCCAGTAACGACACATGCCTCGCGGTGTTCGCCGACACTATCAACACCAACAAGAAGTCCGAGTCTGATGTGCAGAGGTGGGATCCAGTAGAAGGTCACATCAGGTATGATTTTGCCTCGTCATTTGGTGCATTCATCACTCACTCAATACCAAAGATGCATGGAACACACTATCAACCTTGCTGCGGGACATTTTCTCATGGCTGTCTCACCAACATCCAGCTGCACACTTCTAAAGAAAATCAAGGTGGCAGTTAAACACTCAGATATCGATTTTGATGCTTTAGATGTTGGGATTGATTATGAGGGAGCGGATGAATGTGAAGAGGATGATGACGAGGATGATGAATTCGGAGTCAGTGACTCGATTGGTAAGGCTCTTGCGCTTGTGAAACAGGTTTGTTGACTTCCATCTGACAACTTTTACATTCTACTAACTATTATTTATAGATCTGTGCATCACCTCAGGCCCACACATTCTTTGCACAGTCGTGTAAACAAGCAGATGTCCCTGTTCTGGAGCTTACACAATGGATACGGACTCGGTGGGCGTCCATGCACAGTTTTATCACCCGCATGTTGTTACTTCAAAAGGTACGTCTCTCATATGTTGCACGTCCATGAGCTCATTGTTCTTTATAGGGTGTCAATCTTTTTGTCGAGCTCGCAGACGACAGTGAGGAAGTCCCTGGCCTCAAAGGCAAATGTTATGCGGACTTTCATCTTGACAAAAAGGACTGGGAGAAATTGAAATTGGTGCACGAAGTTCTTCAGGTATGTGTATCTAGTTCTACCAGCTGTACTTATTACTAATACTTGCACAGGAACCAGCGAGCGCCACGCAAACATTTTCTGATTCGTCCAATCCTTCCGTCTGGTGGACAATTCCAGTCCTCGAGTTTTTGCAGAAGTCCTGGGAAAATATGGCAGCCCTTCCTCGATTCTCACAAGTCCGCGATGCTATTCTCAAGGGATTGAACAATGTTGCAAAGTGGTATGACAAAACAAAAGCTACTAACACATACTTTATTTGTCTAGCACTCGATCCTAATGTCAAGGTTGCCTATTCCGAGCATCAGTGGGATATGGAATCCTTCAAAGTCGGTCTCAAAGATCTCGAATGAGTGGTATGTTTAATATTTGTTGACCATTGAAGCCAATATTTGCTGACATGTTTCGATAGTTTGACGAGTACTATACTATTGCCCCCGTCTCAGCTCCTGTGGATGCAGACGTCAAACAAGCACCACCTGGGCAAGCGCAATATGGCCGTTCCTGGGTCCTTGCTGCTGTACAAGCACATCAAGCATCTGATCGCACCCAGCTTAGGCCTCGTGCTGAACTTACTGCATACCTCCAGAGTCCTCTTGAGCAGACAGAGGATGTTGTGGGTTGGTGGGGTGTAAGTCTTTTTTCTCATCATTGCGATTTCATTTACATCAACTTCATACAGCACCATCAGTCACAATTTCCGACACTTTCACTCATGGCCTGAGATTATTTAGCCATCCAGGGTAGTAGCACAGCATCGGAGTGTGCCTTTTCAAGTGGTGGACCAACGGGAACCAAACGACAGAACCATCTCAACAAGGATGTATTCGAGAACTTGCAACTGTTGAAGAGTGCATACCGCAATGGCCACATCTCTGCTGCTAGTGATGCTGAGCAACATCTGGATTCGTTGATTGCTGCACTCCATGACAACACAGATGATGAGGATGGTGAACTGGTCTAGTACTAGTAGTAGCATTTAGTATTGGTACTTCTGTTGTCAGGCATGTTTCATTTATATGATTTTTCTTGACGAAATTTTTATTATTTTGGATGGTTCAGTTCTCGGTTCGAACCCTTGCCGAACCAGAACCAGACCATTATTGGACTGAACCGATGGTCCAGTCCATGGTTCTGCTCACTGGGAGAACCGAACCTATGGTCAGGTTTGTGGTTCTCTGCCTGAGAACTGGACTGAACTGGACCTGTCCATCACTATAGACGAGATTGTCGAGCGGTTTGCAGTCGACATACATAAGATTGGAAAGATTGCTTCTCCCAATGAGCCAATTTGCTTTCAAGGATGATCCGGGATTGGTTTCGAAGACCTGTGTTATGAGTGATGTCCGGCGAACAATGTCCATGTATGTCTCCTTGTACTTAAGAGTCGTCCACAGAACAATGTAAAAACTGGACTCAAGGTCATCCTTGACCAAGTATATAGCATATTTATGCTCGACGAGGTATACAGACATGAATTGCCAAGTTCCCTTAGTAATAGCAAAATTAGTACAAGATTTAAAGTGTGTGGAGTGAACATACTGTGCGTGTCGTTTGTCGGGGACCGTGAATGTTAACCAACTTTGCAAGGTCCCAGTCAATCAGGTAGCCCTTCCCTTTGTAGATGACGATGTTTCCAACACCAAGGTCTCGATGGAGCACCTTTGCAAGTTCAAATGCATCCTTGTGAGCTACATTGATAGATCATGAATAAGTTGTGTGAGGATTAAAAAAACTCGTACCAATCAGTGCATCACACACAGACGAAACGAGTTGATGAGAACTCTCAAACTCGGTCAATTTTTTGCCCACAATATCGAGGGCAAGATGGTGATGAGTATGCAGAGTAAGAGGTAAGTGGGGAAGTGCCCATTCAGCACTGCTGAACTTGGTAGTTTGAGTGAATTGCTGAGCGATAGAGGGGGGTACATCATGATATGCGATACACTTTGGGATATGGGAAACATTGTGCGACATCAATAACTTGTATGTTTTGCCTTCCAGTAAGACATCGGGTAATGATACCCGCCAAGAGTCCTTGAACATCACGAGCTTCTTGTTGACAAGATCGAATGCCGGACATGCGTGTGTCCAGCGGCCAACAGGCGAGTGAGATTTCATAACAGGTTGGGGAAGGACCAAAGTGAGCGAGCCAGAGCCCTCAACATTAGGGACATCGATTTTCAACATATGAGTGGTACTGGGGATATTTAGCTGTGACCTTGCGAGGTCGGCCTCCTTGTCGCCAGCAAGTGTGATGGAAGTATCAACACCACACATTTTAGGTGATGCCTGTGCGTAACAATAGAAAAAGTCAGCCAAGTCTGGATCATTATTGTAGTTGATGGCGCTGGTGACGATAGCCCCTTCCCTATCCCATCTGGTGATCCGAGCGCAATCACGCACGATTAGGACAGAGAATACGTGGGTACGGAACTGGGTGCCGAGCTGAGCAGCAGTATAACTCGTTATTTGTCCCAGGGTGTCCATACCCTTCTCCGTCTGGGACACGAGGCTATCAGCTCCAGGGTGACGGAATGCATCGTGTGAGGGTGACCATTTGAATTCTATGATGATTTCTGTGGCAGAAACATCGCAGTTGGGAGATGAAGGTTTGCATCCATCGGGATACATGCAGACATCCGACTTGATGTTGAATACCATTGAATTTAATTTCGAACAGTTTTTCATGTCTTCGTATTTGTGAGTGTCGACAAACGACAGTTGAGGAGCGAAAGGTGTGATGGCATTAATCTGGAATGGCGATCAATAATCTCAATAATGTATGTGCGAGGATATAGTCATGAAGGGTTTGTAAGCATGTTTCTCATTTCTAACAGAGATCGTGTCGTTGAATGTGCCAACGGCGAAGGCTGAAGTGAAGGATGAAGGATCATAATCGGGAATTTGAGAAGTTGGTAGGAATTCCTGGAGAAAGTCCCTAACTGGCATCGGGCCGACAAAGTACCCTTTCATCTCTTTACCCATAGCATTAATAGTTTTGAGCCGGCATCATGTAAGAGTCGTAAAGGGCAGCATGGTAGAACTGTCCCATTTGATAGGAGTATCAATGACGTCATTGGGACCTAGATAGGGGCCATCCACAATAGGATGCATAACTGGTTTTACAGTAGAGGTACCTTCGACAGGCACTGTAACGTTCATGGGTAAAATGTACAGGGTATGTGTGTGACAATATGTATAAGAGATATGAATATGTATGTACAGATAGGCTAACGGCAATAACAGATGATATATTCCGAAGAGGGAAGAAGGGAAAAAAAAATCTACATTTGGAGCCTCTTATAGTGAATGACTCAGACTCAGTTTGGATTTTTCTGGATTCAGAACCCCACTATCTGGGTTTTGAAATTCAGTCCTATACATCGTGAGATATGACGTGTGAAAAATGGGGAGGGACATACTTGACACAAGGACACGGCAACAATGTGCTGTGGAGAAAAATTCCATCGTGCGAAGTGTGATACTACCCACTCAGGCTTGATAGTTCTGAGATGATTGATGAGCACTGTAGAATATAAACGAGCCAGAAAGTAAGGATAGTGTCTGAAAGAATCAAGGTGAGAATGCAGAGGGAGGTAACACTGTATGGCAAAGCCCACTACTCGCTCCATCTTGAAAATGTACTGGATGATCCCTGGTGTTGGGGGCATGTTCCTGATACTGCCATAATAATAGAGGATCAGGCTGTTGCCTACATGGGTGGAGTCACGGGTATAGATGGATCCCTCATGGAATGTGCGAGCATGCAAGATTGCCTGCCGAACTTGGATTAGTTGATGGAGGTCATCTGGAATAACTTGTTGTGTAAGGGGGCGATCTTTGGACACAGAAATAGGATCAGCGTCGACTGAGGGAGACACAAGTCTGTTGAATAGAGACTTCATCTCCCTAAACACGGGAGGACAAGAAGGTCAGTTTAGCCAGTACCTAAGCTTTGCAGCCTTCATGTATGAGTGAAGCAGAGTGGATTCTTGCTGACCTGCGTGAGGCAGCGTAAGTCAATTATTGACACAGAAGTTAGAATCGTACCAAAAATGTGATTGTTGGGCAACCGTTGCAGCTGCCCAATGAGATGCTCGTATGGGAAGCACCACCATGACCTTACCGGACCAAAGAGCTGCAAGTAGTCACAAATATGCAATGCCATATGGCCATTCATGTGATGGGGTCCATGTGGAAGCAACACCTGCAGGTCCCTCATCCAGTCAATAATGCATTTATGGTATGCTTCTACTCGAGCGGTTGTCATAGATCGTTGACACACGATGTGGACGGCAGATACGAGGGCCATCATATGATCAAGGATTGCACGACGACTGACTGCGATTTCTGACGTGCGGTGAGTAGATCCCTCGCCCCACAAGCTAACCAGAGCTATGGGTAAGTATAATGTCATTAACGTGCACCATTCATAGGCCTTCAAGGTTCCAGCTTTTGTTTCCCTGAAGTTACGGGGACTGATCTTATTGAGGATGGCATATCCATCATCCTAATCACATCAGTAATGCATCACATGACCTCTGGGGTAGCAATGCGCAAGTTTGACAGCTCAGGCGCGAAAGGTTAAGTTCGACGCTACACAGAGGCACTTAAGTGCATATGATAACACCAACAATATAAAATGCTCACCCAACTGATGAGCGATCTAACCCAATAGGGTTTGAAGACTTTTTTGCCAGCATGAGGGATGTCTGGCATGATGCCCAATCCTTCCGACACAAACTGAAGGGATGCAACTGTCTTGTTCAACAATTTTCTCTCTAACTGTGTGAGGTGATCCTTGATAAGCTGTGGGTCATTCCCTTCAAGGTTGGGGACTGCTTCAGTGAGGAGACTCTGAATTGATTTGACAGCTCTAACGTCTTTTTCTGGGAAGTCTTGAGGTTTGTTGAGGTCGACGTTAAGGAAGAGATAAGTAAAAGCAGGGATAACATCAGGCTTGCAATGTGCGGAATCAGATGTGAGGCCTAAAAATTTGTGAAAATAAGCATGCAAGAGACCCTCCAGCAGGCAATGCATAGCATCAACGATGATTTGACAAGAAGGATCCCAATATGATAACCTCCAGAGTGTCGACCACCACACCCCATGTGATGTGAACAACTTGTTGCATTCAGCAGAAGTTCCGGCATTCTTCCAGAGTTCAGCATGGTGGCGCACTTCGTCCTTGTCCCAAAGTCTCCAATCTTCAGACTGGACGTCTGTTCGACCGCAAGATGATCTGTGCCAACAATGGCAGGCAGTGCAATAAAAATGGCTCGTTGGACCCGCTAGCTGAGCGGCCTTTCTCACTGCCGGGAGATCACATACTAGACATGCTATGGTGCTGCATGTAACCCGGCCGCGAGCATTGAGAGCTGTGCGGCTGTAACATATTCTGTGTTTCCAACTTTCAACCATATCATCAACCACAGGATTGAGAAAGAAATTCAACTCGTCTCCTGAAGGTTCTGAAGGTCCAGGGATGATACCAGCTAAACACATGTTCTCATGTTTGTACCAGATATCGAGGGGGAGGTTCAAACATGGACATGAGATGATGCCAGTGGATGTTGATGCATTTCATTGACGATTGCCTTTGACATTAAAGAAATCAACATTGAGTGTGAAAGTGTATCGGCCTTCATCGCATCTGTCGATAAATAGAGACTGGCTGGACAGACCCTGGAAGGTGCAAAAGAAACTTGCGTCCCAAACATCCTTGATGATATGCGGTGTACTCCCAATGGAGGCTAGTAAATCATCACAAGGCCTATCTATCAAGGCCTCCAAGTCGGGATGAGACAACAATCCAGCAAGGTAGTTGTGGAAGTGGTGATAAAGGAATGTTTTTATTGGCTCGAATTGCCCATCAGCGGAGCGCTGCAGCAATGGTTTGCCACAAGGATTACCTTCTGGTATGGGTTTGTTGGAACAATTTGTGGGATATCACGCGTTACTTGTGTTGAGGTTGGTCGTCGGCTTGTAAGTACAATTGCACACCAGACAGACTGCATAAGTAGTGGTCTGGTCATTGAGCTTGAAGCATGAAAGCGTGCTTTCCATAGATTGCAGAATCTGAGCAAGGATATTTTGCCAACGAGACTCGGAATGAGGGTCCTGTGCATCCATCGCAAGACTCAAAATTAAGGATAGAACTCCCATGAAGAACTCCCCGTGTCTACAACAAATACCAAAGATGACAACAGAAACTGCCCCTAAAAAGAGGGATAGTTGGGCAACCTTGTCACAGTAGTCGATTGGTAAATTGTAATGATGTGCTTCATAGGACATTAGTTGGAGGAACATTGGGAGGAAATGAATGGAACTCACAAGAATCAAACTCGACTGGTTGAGATGACACAGGAAGGTCATTTTCCTTGTTGGTGAGCAGTCTATGCATTTCATTGCATAGGCTTCCAGCTGGCCTCTATGAGAAATGATGGAAGAGACCTTGTGTTTGACATTTCTGAGGGTTGTAGTTATTCCACCTAGCTCATCTCGTATGAGACATAGCACATCGCAAGAAGTCGTGGAGAAAATTTGAGTATGAGCTCTAGCAATCTGTGACTCTACAATGTTCAAAGTTACTTGAGCCCTTGACTGGCACCGCACTTCAACAGCCTGGAGAGCATGGGCAATATGTCTAAGAAACAATTAGAGGGCTCGATGTAAGGTGATGTCTAATATGATGCTTACTGTGTATCATCTGGAGTGAGTCCAGACACCAGATTGGCCGCAGCATCCAGAGAGTAGCTTTTACCCTTGTCCCGTTGAACCTCTGATCAGGAGACCCAGAATTTGCTGTGACTATCTGGGTCACCCTCAATGTTGCTTAGGGTGATCGTGAATAGTTCAGCGGCAAGGTCATCCACTGGTGTCGATGTTGTGGGTGAATGTGTTGGGTGAGCCAAAGGTTGGGAGGAAAACAATGCTTGACAATCTGTGAAGTGATGCGAATCACCGGGCTCTAAGGTCTGACAAGCAAGATGAAGCACAGAAGCTTCATGAAGTGAGGAAGCGATGTTGGAAGCTTGCAACAAATGTACATGCTTCATTGCGACAGGCAGTTGTTTGCCACCAGGGTTACTAGGCACTCTGTCACCTCCAACTTCGCAGCATTGGGTACATTTGCAAAGGAATATTCAGCTGGGCATCTAACAAACGAGAACGATGATAGGGAAAGTAGTTAGCACTGATCATCAAGTCAGTGGAGGTACTTACAGGAAAGCCAAATCTGAAATTTGATATACGGTCACTGTTCACGCATAATGGACTAACTTTTCATTTCAATCAAGTTCATCCCATCTAGGAAATAACGCACCACATCTCGAACGCTCAACATAAATAAGAACATCACGATAAGTATACAAGTACATAGTAGTGCTATATTTAAGTACATGAGTGAATGAGCTTGGAATCCACGTAAGTATAGGGTATTAAGGGTAAGACAATAGGAAAGAGGTAAAGCACTGAAAGAACGTACCTAATATAGTGAATGACTACATAATCAAGCTCTGCCAGAATTTCAATATGCAAAGTAGGACCCCATAGCAGCGCTAGGTTGCGCCAGAACCCTGACTCCACATAAAGACATTAAGATATGATTTGGCAGCGTCAAATGTGCAGAAACCAGGTTCCTGAGTGCAGCAGCCATGAATGTGTGTCCATTGATGTTATCATACTCTGGATCAGAAATGCTCGCTTTCTCAAGCATTGTCCCACCAGAATGTTAGGACTCAACATCGAACAGAAGCTCCGCTGGGTGCTCCTGAAATCCAGCTGTTTCCTCTTCAAAAACTATCTAGACACCAAGCTCGTTATTTTCAACTACATGATCAGACTATCCAGGCAACACATCATCACTGAGATAAAGCATTAGATTGTTTGGTTCGAGTAGGATATCAGAATACAGACAATTGTGATGCTTCAACCAGAAGAAATGACCAAATTTTATTCTTCCGCACTCGAAACATGGGTCCCATTTGTTCAGGTTTGAATTTACCAGGACCAACAAAGACAATGCTGGAAAACCCATTGACATCTGCAGGAGTCCGAGGCAACACAGAAGCAGTCAATACGACATTCATATCATGAGCGCAAATATTACTGTGAAAGACTTTTGGCTGCAATGGATCTGACGACTGGAATAAGCATGTGACATGAGCAGTGGTACTGTATATCATGATTGTGCAGATGTTCTCTTCAACACAAGTAAGGTCATCAAAATATGTCAGAAATTTGCCACAAGTTGTTCGCGAGCATGAAACGGGGAGCACGGTCATCCTTCGATAGAGCAGCAAAACAATCAGAACAGACATCCATTGTAGTCGAGAATTCTTAACGATACCTGTTATCAAGCATCAAGCTATCAAGAATTTCTGCTGCTTTCGAAAGTGAAAGCTGTGAGACGCACTGCACAATACATTTTCGGATTACAAAGGCATCTGTAATGCGCAGAGCATCTAAATTTATTAGTGAAGGTGCTTCAGGCATCAAAGAAACAACAACTTCTGTGGACTCACGATGTCTTCGAGAACAGACCATACAAACAGGAGGATCAGTCCACTTGAGCCCATGATAACAATGTAAACAGTCTAAGATAACCTCTTTCGAAAATGCCGGCGCATAGCATCAAAGTTCTGAGCTTTGATCACCAACTCAATTCTATGTTCGTGTCGTATCAATTCATGTTGGTCGAGCTGAGAAAGGATATGTTGACCAAGCCTGTCCACCACAGCAGATCCATATAATAACAATGATAGTGCTTCACATCAAGGGGCTCATTGAAAGAAGGACAGTGTCCTTCATCGAGAAGGCGAGCCAAACGGGAGGGTGATTTGTAAGAAAAACCCTAAATATGTATGAGCTATACGAAACAGGGAGTCGAGCACCTGTGACTCCCACGTAATCCCTGTAATTAGTAGTGCTAATAGATAAGGTTAGCACCTCTAAAACGACGCAAATTCAGCACCCGCAAGCCTCCTTCAATATCTATTCAATAAAGCCTGACCTTTAATGATGTTGTATAGTAGAGTAAGCAAGCGTGGACTCAATGCTGACGTAGTTAATATTACTGATGTTCGGCTAAGTCCGCCCGCCACCCGAACTTTCGTGGACGCTGTCTCACACAACGAGCTCGCATAGCTCATGTTAACATCGTCATTTCGAAGGCGCGTTTTCAACATAGTAATCATCATTGCGCATATGGTCAATTGCTACATTATGTCAAGTCAATTAAGCTATCGTTAAGCTCGAGCCGTGCAAAATCATCAGTGATGAGGAGGACGTCCTGCAAGTTCCTGGATGCTTCCTCAGCCATCTCCTCCTCTTCCTCCTCCTCATCCAGATCTTCATAACTATCGGCACATAGTACAGCTGATGATGGGTTATCTGTGGGCATGTTGTCAGTAAGCACATCTACAGGGATCACGTCCGGCGCACTGGCGCTCTCTCCCGAACCCATGCGCGCACTGAGACCAGGGAGCAATGTCCCACTGAAACCAGGGAGTGTGGATATATTGTGAAGCCTCTTCAAATGGCGTGCATTGAACCGGCCTCGAGTGTTGCGATGAATGGCGAGTTGATGTGCAAGAGCTGGGCTGCGAAACTTAAGCTGATCCTCACATGTTCGTAAATAGTTGTCCTCGTCTCATATATATGTGACCAGACGGCGTATCTCAACATTGAGACGAGAAATCTCCTCCTGTGCCCGGCACATCTTAAAATAGAGGTCCATTGCACTACGAGCTCCAGGTGTAGCCCAAGGGGTTTGCGAAACATCTGCACGCGTGTTGCGTAGCAGGTCAAAGTCAGATAGGAATGCGTAATCGACAACCTCCTCCCACTTGAGTGTTTGCCGGGGAGGGGACATCGCAGTGGCAACGGTGTTATAAGTGTTGAGTGCGGATCTGATAGCCACCGAGCGCGTCTGTAATGCTTTAGCGATGTGCTTGCGCAATCTATAACCTTGAACAACATAATCAACGCTGGCAAGTGAGGCTTTAACTGACCCTTACCTGTTCCCGCCCTGTTCATTTTGGTAAGTTCAAAAATGCGCGCCACCACCAAACCCTCCAAACGGTCTACTGCCCGTTGGTACTTCCTGTTAGCGACAAGGGTCCTTGCTTTCTGCCACTCTGCATCATCAGGAACCCAGCGCATGATAACCTCCAGTTTACATTCTAGTACTTGCACGAGCTTCAGGCTCCTCTCGTAGTCCTCGACAACATGACGATGTGTACTTTCAGCCTTGCGCGTCGTTCGAACATGGGCGTCATAAGATGCGATGTCGTGGTGGGAATCCATTGAAAACATAGCGGTTGCAGCGTCGAGAGCAATGCTTCATGATAGAGACTTTAGTAGCACAAGATACATATGGTTAAAAAAACTCACCTGCTTGCCTTCAGGTTGACCAACCTTTGCCAATATTCCATTTGCAAAGTCTCTTCTTCGGGCTCATGCGTCAAACCTTTCAGATAGGCCTTTTCTTCGTCCAACCAACGTTCGAACACTCCGTCATCTGCGACTCCAAGATCTCGCATCATGTTCGGTAGCACCGCATTGCCATTTGCTAATATATCCAGGGCTTGTTTGTAGTTGTTGTGAAGAAAATTAGCTAGGGGACGGGTGATGACTGTCAGGGCTCGCGTATGTATGATAGAATAAGTACTTACATAGATTTGCGTATACCTCAAAGTCGTCGTTGTGCTCGAAATACGAGTCGATGGCTTGTTGGCGGTGGAACACGCTGGCGTAACGTAGAGATGATGCAAGGGCGTTTGATTTTGAGAAAGTGCGCTCGCACGTTTCGAGGTCCTCAATTCCGAGGCCTTTAATGTAGGTTGTGAGGGAAAAAAGCTGGCACAAACGTCTGTGCGCATGTCCGTGGAATGCTCCGACCAAGCAAGTGTGATTTAGCGAACGTACGAGCGGACCAAGAGAACTGTTATCAAGGGTAACCTTGAATTGACACCCGATGTCGTAGCCACCACCTAAGCCGTCACCGAAAACGTCCAATAGCCTGGCCACAACGGCCAATGGATACTTTGCGCTGTGAGGGCATCAGTCAAAAATAGAAGAAGAAACAAGTACATTACTTACAGTTCTCCGCTCTGCACCATGTCTGCAATGAGGAGACAAAACCTGTGACGGCAGACAGCTACGAAAACACCCGTTTCATCATATATACCCCAGGCCTTCATTGTCTTCATATCGTCCATGTTTTTCCAACGGCCTTCGCATAAGTTATCCGCTGGTGTACTCTGACGAATGGTTAATAATGGCTACCTAAGGTATATTGATGACTCACCTCGTCACCTGTTGCAGGTGGCAAGTCCCGTGTAAATTGGTCTACGAAAGTGCGAGAAAGGTAGCGGTCGCTGGTGTGTATCTGACCGGTAGGGAGTTCGGACGATATACCAAGAGTGTCGTCATCATCCAGAGATCGCCTGAAGTACTCATTTCAATGAATCGTTGCCAGTCCATAGCGTACAACATCTTGAAGGTCAGCTGTTCCTCGTTAGCTAGTATATATGAGCATGCCGGACACGTGTGTTTGACGCGCCAATCAGGCGAGTCCCGTTGGAGTGCTTTTGCTACCATGGTGGCTACACATCGTCTGATTTCGAGGTATAAGTCAAATGCAATAGAGAATTGTCGTGACAAATGGCGGTGAAATTCGATCTGTATATGTTCAGTGAGTACAGAGGCTGAAAAGTGAGAAAACGCACCCCATGTAGATCAGACATCGTTTTCACAAATGCTTGAACCGAAAGATGAGGGCTCCTAAGGTGTGCGACACGATATAGTTCAAGGGCTTCGGCAGTTATACCCACCACCGGTGATATGGAGAGCAAGGTAGAATACCTTGACGCACAAGTGCAGAAGCAACGGTATTGTCCGTAGAAGATATTTTAAGTATCACTTTCTCAGCAACTGAACATGATGCGCATTAGATAATGTGATCGTCAAACGTGGCAGTGTCACTTACAATAAACATCTACGATAGTCATTGCCCACTCACTACCATCCTCAAGCTCGCCTTTGTGAGATTGATCGAAAAAACTTCGGTGTCCCATCCTCGATTTTTCTAGACTCCAGACAAGGTAAGCGTCAGTCATTGCAGGGATTTGCTTGGTAAAAGCTTCATTCCTGCGCAGGACGCGATCCCGACGAGTGCGATTGTCGACACGTCGTACCCCTCGAGTACCGTCCTGTCTATTTACGACGTTATTATAATGAGCTACTTCATATGAATTTACTAACACTTACATTTTCCAGGTATCGCCCAGTATACCTCTTGCGAGGTCATTGAACTCGCCCCCCGCGTGACTGATGGGGAGCGCTTCAGTACCATTCCAAACATCACCAAAATCGAAGTCTTCTGTGCCTTCCTCGAAGCTAGGATGGAGGGCAGAGTTATCTCTAAGCGCTTCAAGAGCTCGACACTCGTCAACAGTCATTGCTGTAAAAAAAAAGGTAGGTACTTTGGGTTCAATTGTTTCTCCTTTAAATATAAACGACTTGCCTTGTAGACGTGTTTCCCTGCGCTCCCTATAGCTGGCTGCCTGCTGGACCAAAGTCCTGTGCTTGACGATCTTCGAGATGGAGTTGGTGGGAAGTCCATTCTTGTCCCTCGAAGTTCCTATACGCCGGATGGACCTCAGGGACAAGTTGCTGCGAAGTCGACGTTTCCCAGAATCTCCCATATTTTAAAGAGTCTGAGGCGCCAGGTATGTGTGTGATTAACTGCGTGTGTTGTATCGTGACTAATCATTGCACAAGTTTTCAGATAATACTCGGTTCCAACTATCATTGAATACTCACCCGCTCAAATCTACAATGTCACGCAGTTCCTCATCATCCGCTGTCACCCACGATGATCATGTCCAAGACCTGCAACGTTTACTTGAAGGCATGACTCTGTCGGGTACGTAAATCTCTCTCTGCCAAATCGACTACATGTTCATGATCGAGACGTCAGGCTCATCACTAGATACGATTACTTGGAAGCGGAAGACTACCGAAGAGTCCATCACCTTATCTCGATCATCGCAGTCGCACTCCTCCCATAGCAGCCAAGTGACGGTTCTGCCTCGCTATGACGTCCCATTAAATCTATCAGCAAGCTCGTCTACACAAGGATCTTCAAACACAGATCTAGTACAAGCGCCTCTACAGTTTCCCTCCTACATCCCGCCGGTTCCTGATCCTAGCGAGATCCTACCACCACACGGAGGTCTGACACCTGAAGGTTTTTGGGTGATCACAGTCGGGCAGGAAGTGGGGATATTCTATCATTGGTAGGTACAATCAATCATTTACATTAACTTATATTGATCATCATTGAAGGGTTGATGTTGCTGAACGCACAAATTTTGTTAGTGGCAATGTTCAAAAGCGGTATCCTTCATTCCAGAAGGCCCACGAAGTATACACGGTCAAGCATAATGAGGGTAGAGTGCGAGCGGTTCCTTTTCCAGGCGGCCCTTTCTGGCCTTCCAATCTATCGCCAGCATCCCCAACACTATCTTCAGGACTCGGATGATCTGTGGTCCCAAGTTGAGGACTTGGAACAGAGCATCGGCGGCTTCAATATTTAGATACATCCATAGTTCCCTCGCTAGTGTATCTACAGTGCTTGTACTACCACCTTCATGCAATCTAAATGTCGAATGGTTATCAGTGGACATAATTGTTCCGTGTATGTGAGTTTTGCAAGTAGAATAGTTGAACAGAACGAGCGCTATACAAAACAGTGACTTTCATAATCAAATTACAGTATCACTGCGTAAGGACTATATGTATCTCCAAATGAAGCACACTGTAATGCCGGCTGTGCCGGTCAAAGTAGTAGTGCTACATAGTACTGTCGACCTGTCAAATCACACAGAAGAACTTTCGTTCTGCAGAACGAAAGTTCTTCTGTGTGATTTGACAGGTCGACAGTACTATGTAGCACTACTACTTTGACCGGCACAGCCGGCATTACAGTGTGCTTCATTTGGAGATACATATAGTCCTTACGCAGTGATACTGTAATTTGATTATATAGCCACAAAACCTCGTCATATAACTCACAACATGTTTAAAACCACTCAAGGACAACAAACACTAACCTTTGAGATAGTCAAGTAGAAAGAAGTCATCCTATTGTACAATACTCCATAAATTCAAACATGTTCGCCATGTGTGTGCTATGTGTTCGCTACAAATTCGATACATGTGCGTTATGCGTTCGTTATGTTCGTTATGAATTTGATACCTGTGCGCTATGTGTTCGTTATGTTCAATAGTGTGCTTCAGGTTTGGTTTGCGAGGTTGTTCGTTTCAATTCAAATGTGTATAAAGGTACAAATTATAGACAAAAACTATCTACTTTCACCTCAAAGAATTTGACCTGCGAAGTGATGGAGACCAGTAAATCATGTAGTAGAATAGTGTCATGCTTGAGCTGCTCCCTGCAACACGGACAGTTAGTATACACGAGATCCCGGATGTCATCTAGAAGCATCCTCCCTTCCAAAGCATGTTTTCCGCTGTCATCAAGGAACCTTGTGGTCTCTTGTTCCCCGTTAGCCTGTGCGTGCGCGAGTACCTCTTTGTACGTGACATTCCACGTGTCCTCCCATTCCCAACCTTTCCCCCAGTGTCCTGCCATAGTCTGGATTGTTTGCAGTGTTGGATTGTCGCAGGAACAAGGAATGTTATTGTCCATTGTGAGGATAGAATCATCGGCTTCGGGAGTTGAGTGGTGAGAACTAGTAGGGCTGTGAGGTGCGGTTGCACTCGTGACAGGTGCGATTGGATCTAAGTCAGCAAGAAACGTATCAGTTTTTTTGCTGTCATCATGGTCAGTGAGTGCGAGGTGTAGGAGTAACATAAATGCTGTCTCACGTTTTCCGCTTGCTAGAACAAATAATGTAAGTACCCATGGTAAAATTGAGAGTAGGGGCAGTCATGTACTTACAAAGCCATTCGAATACGCGCCTTTGCATTTTGGGCAGCTCGAACGCTGTGGTGGCAGGTGAGCAGGATCCTGGAGTAAAAACACCCATGTTGGACTCACCCTGGCTTAGCAAACCAACGCTCGGTAGCTCTACGCTGGCTTATCCCCCGATTGCTGCGATGAGTCTTGGAATCTCTGTAAGATATGCCAAAATGCCAAAATTGAAGCTTACCATCGTAGTTCGGCGTACAAGGTGAAAGTGTGGAAATCGCCTGAGACTTTGAACCATTAACCCATAATTCATCTTAAGGATCTGGAAGGATAGTGACTCGGACAGTGGCAGATGTAAGATTATGCAATTGCGGAGTACATAGTAGCAAACACTCACCTTGCAGTTACCCGACACTGATGCAACTTGAGCAGCGGTATGGTCATGGTAACGTCTCATTAACTTCTATTTGCTGCCCTAACTCACGTTTGACTCTAGCCTGGCCCTAACGTCTGCATGATTTCCTCCACCTGGCACTTATACTACTGGTACAGGCTCGGGCATTCCTATCAAATCATCCCATATGGTGAGCGCCATACACTAGTGTTTACGGTACTTCTACTAGTACTGCTCCCCCAAGTTCATGATACGACCTTAAGGTTTTCATTTGTTTAATGGTAGTATTTGATCATTGTAACACTGCATTGATACCTTTTTTTTTTCTAGATTTTTGATTGCAATGACACACATCATTTTTGATTGCCATGAATTGCGTATCCGATAACCGTATTTTCGGTCTACGCAAATTCGCTAGTCGCGTCCGCACAACAACGCTTCATCAGACTTTGCCCTTCGCTCACCAACCAACTATGAGCTATATTTTTCCTGACGACGACTTCAACTCCAACACGAATCACATCAATAGCAGTGGGCCTGCTTATTTCATGGGTATGTTCAATGAAAACGACGGTACGGTACTGTCTATGTGCGTTTCCCCAACCTGATGTCGTTTTTAAAGCTGCGGGAACTCTCAAAATTCCAACAACTGACCCTCCTGATGCGTTTGGTGGAAATGCGCGCTCATTTGATGATATCGACTGGGAGGACCTGTCTCTTTACACGATGCCATTGTCAAAGGATGAATTGGAGGCCATCAATACGGGGACCTCGACTCTCGCAGACCCGTCACCTGATGCAGATGAATCTGCGATTCCATCTCGCACGCCATCACCTGAAGGAAACTTAAGGTCAGATCCTCTTCATAATGCAAATTCATCTACCTGGGCAGCACGTAACCCGACCCATGCCACAATCCATCCACGGACCCCACCCCACCGGCTATCAGATGCTCAAAAAGCATCTCGAAAGATTAAGAGGGACCAAAAGACAGAGGCGTCAAAGGACTTACACAATGCTCTAACCATACACCTGGACGGCCACAAAATGAAAATAGATTCCCTCGCGCGTGCTCACAACGTCACTCCCAAGTATATCGACGACTTGATTAGCAATCACACGAAGTTTCACACATCACGCAAGGTCCAGTTGAGTAACGCCCTCGTCCACGCCAAGGCCAAGGAGATGAACTCCGGTAAGTTGAATCATCACTGTCATAAGACTTACAGTCTGATCTGTTGTGATAAGATCAACTTGCCGGCTCTCGATATACCTTAGTCGAGCTACGCAAGATGGTCGACGATGACTCTCGGATTAAAAAACTGACAAAGGACGAAAAGGCTAGTTATATCACGGCTCTCGAGGAGCATCGCAAGCAGAAGGTAGCTAGTGTGCGAGGAAACAATATCGCTGCTGCAAGAGATGTTCTACTCACAACGGAAAGAATTGTCAAAGAGGTATGTTCATGGTCATCAAATGTATTCAATTGACCTCATTTGAATCTTTTTGTATCTCCAAAGCTCAACGACTTACGTGTTCGCACCGGGACCTACGCGACTTTATTTGTTGTTCACGGACACGTCAATGACACCATTCAAAGCTCGATGCATGGTACAGACAATTCAGAAGACTTCTGGGAAGATGTGTACGACCTTCCGATGGCTGACTATCTTCGACAGTATGAACAGTGGGCGTGTACACAAAATCAAAGTAAGTTCGTTTGTCACCCACTTGTTTTTTTATATATTGATAGCAAGTATCCTGCAGATCTAAATGAGCGCGATTCATTAGAACTCGTGCGCAAGCAAGTTCGAAAACTGATTATCCGTGGACTGAGTAAGTAGCAATGTCAACAACATAAATTCACGTGTTTAACCCTTTTCACAGTTTCGGTGACCGGCAAGAAAGATATTGCCATGAACTACAAGAACTACAAGACTGCAGTCGTCGAAACCTATGCTGTCCAGCTGATAGGATGGCCCTCCAGCATTCAGTTCGTCAGTCCTTCCAATATTGGGATTATCAGGCAACATTCGCAAGCTTCGAGACGCTCTCAAAGCTCGAACATGCTACTGGGCTCCCCTTACATCAGCCGAGGTCAAAGCTCACACAGCAGAACTGGACACACGCCGTTCTGCAGGCGAAGTGGTTCGGCAGCCACGCAAAAAGCGTTCCAACGCTGGCGTCTCTCGCAAGCGCAAGCCTTTGCCAATTGCGAACAAAGAGAACGACAGACCCCCCAAGAAGGTAAAAAGGAACTCTGCGGGCCATCATGATGGTCCCAAAAGCGCAGAATTTATTGAGTCGTCTGACGAGGAAGAGGCTGAGGACTCATAGTGTACTCTGCTACCTTTGTTTATATGTTGTACAATATACTACGTTAGCCGTTGTCTCTTCTCGAAAAAGCGCTTGAACGTCCCTCATAATGACCTAGCGCCTTAGTTGTCCATATATATTTGAAAACGCGCCTTCGAAATGACGATGTTAACATGAGCTATGCGAGCTCGTTGTGTGAGACAGCGTCCACGAAAGTTCGGGTGGCGGGCGGACTTAGCCGAACATCAGTAATATTAACTACGTCAGCATTGAGTCCACGCTTGCTTACTCTACTATACAACATCATTAAAGGTCAGGCTTTATTGAATAGATATTGAAGGAGGCTTGCGGGTGCTGAATTTGCGTCGTTTTAGAGGTGCTAACCTTATCTATTAGCACTACTAATTACAGGGATTACGTGGGAGTCACAGGTGGAGTCGAGACGGAAATAAACTTACAAACACCTGTTCATGCTCAGTCAATGACTACCACAGGTTAATGGAATAAAAGAATGTTCACAGCAGTAGCCACTGGCTAGTGCTCACAACTTTTCCATGGGTGCGTTTGCAGAGGAATTCTATTACATGGAGCGAAACGCCCGTGGATGCAATTTGCATTAATGCTATATGTGCCCTTCTGGATGGAGAATATAGCAGTACAGCAGGACACATCATTGTCAGTATCAGTAAGTATCATACACACAAATAAAGCCTTTGGCTATTTTATCCTGAGGAGATGGACAAGCTAGGCGGGCGCGTAACAAACCATAAATTACAAGGAATCTTTAGTACACAGTTTCACAGACAGTTCGACATCAGCAGCAGCGAACTTGCACATCTCGTGGACAAGATACTTGGTGGTGAGGTTGGAACAGCCTCGCATGCTAACACATTTGACTTGAGGAAAGGCTTCAATCCACGAAGCAGATAAGGCCTGGAGCTACAGTTAGTATTCAGGTGTTGAAATAGTACTTTAACAAACACGTACCAATGCATCTCCTGCCGAAGTGGAGCACAAGCCTGCAACGTCCAAAAAGATCCCCAAGTGTTTAACATAGATTGCTGACTGGGCACCTGGGTAAATTATTGCTGAATGGGAATGACTCTGTGGAGGTAGGGAAGGTCGAGGTATCCAACGCTATTGCAATAGCCGACACATTGTAGGATAACAGTAAGGTAGTCAGGTGAAGCATCATGGGCTTGCAACGAGAGAGCAAGGCAGGAGAGGGTGGGTGGTTTTTGGTGACTCTGAATAACTGGGAGGACATGAGACAAAGGGCCATCCAGTGTAGATACCGATAACGCTAAAGGAGGGGTGACTTGAGCGTGTCTTTTGGGTTGGCGACACAGTTTGAGTCGTAGCAGGCGCTTACGCAGGTCTGGAAGGGTACATCATTAAGAAGTCTGATGACTTGTTTCACGTGTGTCAAGAAGCCACCAATGAAGAGGTATGTGTAAATAGAACATCCTGTAAGCCTGTCTAACATTACATAGGTGGAAGTATCGAAGTACTATCTAGATTGTCGTCCTTTGACTCACATTCTTCAATCACGGCCGCCAATGCAGCCAGATTTCAACCCTCTCCCCAAGCCCAAATCTCTTCAAATCAGGGATGAGATAGGAGTTGTGAATCCGGATTCATTTTGCAACATCATCAGTAAAGAAGTCTTTATTATCGGAGGTGCACGGAAGGGCTACCAAGCCACGCTATACCAACTCGCTCATGATACCTGCTCCGTTTCTGTGCATGGGCAAGCGCGCACTACGGTTAAATGTGAGGACGTTGCTACTAGGTGATCACATTGCATATTATTGTATTAATTTTCATTCATGACTATCTAAGATTCAGAATGAGGTTAGACAGTGCAATACTCGAAGGTCTGGACATGATTTCTTTCTGCAAGATGCAGAAGAAATCATATATAATGCTGCCATGTCGAAGCAAGACCCCTCCACCTGATCCCGTAGTCCCATCCAGTTTGTCCAGCCATAACAATTATGATTCGGCAGATAGCCTTTCTGCTGGTGTCAAGACATATGACCCCTGGGTTGCTAATAATGCAGAGGACATTGAGGACACCATCACAGATATGAAGGAGAAGTCTCGAAACGGCAGTGAGTCTCTAATGTAGACTTATTAATGTTTAACTTATTTCATTACAGGCCCGTTACCTTGGTTGATGAACAAGGAGTTTGCGTTGAAGTTGACTCATCATCACGTGGTGCTTAAAGTGTCACCAAGTTTCATGGGGGGCAGACTGCATAATCGCTTCGTATCTACAGCTTGTCCTGACCCATTCTGCGGTGAGAATGGACCCGCTCCTGATGGCTGTATCACAGTATTTTGTACATCCAATGGTGCCGGAGCCATGCTTCAGCACTATCATATCCCTGTCACTGATCTAAGTCCAGCTCCACTGCGCAAAAAAAAACCGAAAGTGTCTCGTCCTGGATGGCGACACTCGTGGTGAGATCATGACTATCGCGAAGTGCAACATGAAGAAGAATACTGTTGAGATTGCGATTACTGCTAGGATTAGCTTCACTTTGCGGTTCGATCAGATATGCCTCGTGGAGGAAAGTAGATTCCAATAGACACTTATATCATACTCTCGCAGACTCCCTGTACTCTACAATATACCCAACATGAATACATGAATACCCAATGAGTGCCTGATGAATGCCCAATGAGTGCCCAATGAGTGCCCACGTCATTTTTCTCATGCTAAAAGTTCACATTTTACGTACCCCATTTTAACTTGCAAAAAATTTGATTATTCTGCAATCAGAAAATGTCCCTAGTTACATGATATTCTGAGGAAAACTTTCCTGCGCTCAAAAGTTTGTGATTTATAGCACTCAAAATGGTACATAAAATGTAGAATTTCACCTGGGATTTTGGTGCACATCCAAATTTTTATCTTTACTGGGTCAAAATGTATTGTAAAAACGCCAACTTTATCACTGACATTTTGAAACCAATCTCACATAGTGGAAAACTCCCAAACCGCCCGCGTGTGAGGCCAGGACATCGAGGCAAATGATATCGAAGGAAGGGTTCGGAAGGGTTTGACAAGGCCGAACCAGAACCAAACTATTCGACAGGACCTAGAACTGAGAACCGTTTTGCGGTCTGATTCTGGCAAACATCAGGAGAAAATAGACGGAAAAAACTTGGTAGGTACCAGAAAGTGCGGGATTTGGCCAGTCTGCATGAGGTCTATAGTACAGACAAGTCACAGACTCCGTGTTGAGGTCTGGGGGACAGGTCTGCCATAGTGTTGCCGCCAGTGTGAGTTGGAATCGAGTTAACATCGACTCAACTCGGAAATTTATGCAACTCATGGCAACTGCCCCATGCCAAGAGGTGTGCAAAAGGGAAATCCCGAACACACAGCTCAACTTTACATAAGCTAAAAAACCTTAATGTACAGCCACTTGAGGTTGCCAGAAGACCGTTCTGAGTTCCTCGATAGTGGCATCAGAACTTACTAGAATTATTCACTGAAGACATAGAGGGGGGGTTTTCCTAGTGTAGAACACATCTTGATAGTCGAATCAATGAAAAATGCGTGTTGAAGGGCGCTGCTCACTAAATCCAGCATTTTGGATGTCATGTGTAAAAACACGTGACTGTCATATTAAGTCGTGTCTAATATCAATAACGCGTACAAGTCCTATGCCCCCTCTGTCCTGTCGGCCCACCAACTCTCATTTGCAAACACACATTCTTATTCATTATGTATTCTAACACTCATCCATCGCATGCAGGCTGGTTCCCATCAATTTACAACACTTCAGCACCCAGCATCAGTAACAACTCATATCATGAAACTTCACAACACAGCTCAGATTGCACATTTCAAACTATTAATGATTCTAATCCATCCGGACATTCTCGCAGTCCTATTATAGATTTCAAAGTGCAACTACAGCCTGAAGACTCAGAACAATACTGTTCAGTATCTCATTGTTCACCTGACATGCTATCTGACTGCTGGGATTCCGATGGATATGCGGATTCTCAAGAGTCAGAAACCCCGCATATACCATCAATCGCCTTATCTGCAGACTTCAACATTAATATAACACTCAAATTCAATACCACTGAGGCACTGTATGATGTATCCAGGGCAAAGGGCCCCGAGGTTGATAGCACCGGTCCGAGATGGACCCTCCGTTGTCCTGACTGTAAGGAATGGTGTCAGACCAGCATACCCTCGGGCCTTATGCTCTGGCATGAATGCCAATTCAGTTCCTTGGTCAGCCATCGAGGCAGAAAGCGATGCATTCAGGCTAAATAACAGACTGAGCAAGCTCAATCGTTATTGTGTTCTGACACCCTTGTCGCTTCCAAGTCTCTTATTACCTCAGATAACAGGTATTTTCATTTCAGCTCTAGCTAATTACTTAATATCATACTTACTACCTTGTTTTTAAGCTCTCTTTCTGCTTCTCCTCACCTTGACAACTGTCCTGGAATCGCTGTTGTCTGGCCAGACAACCTACGTCCATTCCTCATGCTTTTCCCCTGGAGCTGGTATCATGATGGCTCAGATGCTTTGCCTTTTACCATCGATAGCATGCAGCCAAGTGCTCCTCATGCTCGCTCGAAGCATTGCAGCCATGCTCGTTTTCAGGGTTCACCATGTGGCGAGTGTTCTGATGTGCACAGACACATTGTGCACCTTTCTGAAATAGCCCGGGATACCAAGCACCACACTAATTACAAGTTTCTTGGCCTCGGGCACATGCAAGACATCGCAAAGACATATGCTGATCAAATCAAGCAGCTAAAATTGCAGGTACATTTACATAGCTTCTGATAAGTATTTTAACTAACATTGAATAGGAACTCAATCATTCTCACAAGTATATGCGTTTGCTCACCCAATTAGACGACTACAATCGACTACTTATGGCCATATCTAAAAAAGATATCCCACGCATTCACCAAATTGTAGATGTCGCTCTACATCACGGTTCCAGTGTGCAGGAGGTTGTCAACAAGCTTGAGGATGCTCTCGAGGGTGCATACACCCCTCGAGGTTATGGTGCCAACGACTTGGACATCACAACACTTGTTGTTAGGCTTGGCGGGTGCCAGCTCCTTTTTGCACTTCATCAATCGCTTGGTCTCCCTTCTCTCTGTACGCTCCATACTAAGTCCACCTTCACCTCCATCGTACCAACCATTGGCCCAATACGAGACTAACAGTTTGACCAGAATATTCAGAACATCGTCATTCACACACACACACACACTCATCACTTGCATCTTTATGTGGTGTCAGTCTTATGATTGACGAAATCGCCCTTGAAGAGATGGCGGTTCACTTTAGTAAATATAACAAAGTTGGAGGTCTCTGTTAGAAGCATTCTCACACTATAGAACCTGTCCTTCGCACGTATGAGTCTGCCGTGAACATTGCTCAAAAACTTCACGATGGTGAACTTCACCTTGGGAAGGAGCTCACCGTTATAGGTGCATCCTGCTTTGGTGAGGACGAGATATATCCTATTTTGGCGGCACCCACCTGCAAGACTGAAGATGCCACTGATATGGAACATATCCTTTCCCGTGCCATTGGGAGTTGGAATAGGACTGAATTGGTCGGGCCAATCTGGTCATTAGCGACAGACGGTGACGCGACTAGGCATGCTGCTGGTCACAAATTATTCGTCAAGTTTCCACTTCCACTACCTCCTGAATCACCCTTGTATGGCACACTTGTCAACTTGCAGGGCCTCAATCTCTTCACCAGTGAAGGTGAAATTATGCTTGATTTTGACTTCAAGCATATCTTCAAACATAAGTATTTTTTTCTGTTATGAACTGACATGTATTTATTTGAATCTAGGCATTTGTACACTTATTCAGGCACCTGGGGGAATTGTCATAAACAATGGCCGTGTCATTAATTCGATGATGCTTGCACGCTATCTGGTATGGTTGCCTGCGTATGACGAGGCAGCAGTGACAAAGCTCCTTCACCCTGACGGCCCCCAAGATGTCCCCCGTGCCGTTGAACTCATGCTGGCTATCATTGAGTTCTCACAATCTCAATGTCATGTCTTGAATGACTCATTTTCCCTCGACATCAATGCTTGTGCCGACCTTATTTCAATTTCTCTCCTCAGCATGCTACTTGAATCAATTCTTACTCCTTTCATCAACGTCTCTCTCTCTCTCTCTCTCTCTGAGCAGTTCCAATACCTAAGATGCACACTTAGCTTATGCATTCTTTCATGCTCATTGGCGCTCATTCATGTCTTATCAGCTATATTACGACACTCAAACCATGGTAAAGAATGCCGCCTTCTCTCTTTCCAAACAACAGTCACTGGATCTGTGTGCTTGCTTCTACCTTGGCGATGTTGGGGATGACCAACTTGAGATTCTCTTTGGTCACACACATATGATCGGGGGGCACAACACTGCATGCTTTTATTCTCAAGCTATTGACTGTCTCGGTGCTGCCAAGGACATCAATGGTGTTTTTAAACACCATCCAGAGCTCGATCCAGGTCATTGGCATCTCAAACTCATGTGCCACAAGGGAGTTGATCATATCAACCGAGAGATTTGGAAGGGTGACATTGTTGTCAACAGATGCGACCTTCCATTGGCATGGCGCAATGGTCGTGATTCTGCACTTTCCATTCTTATCACATCGCAACTGGATCTGGTCCATTATTCCTTCTGGTCCATTCTTCCTTCAGTGACCATTTCAACAACCCTGATGTCGACATGCTGCGTCCATTCGGACAAAATAAGTACTTTGGCATCACAATGGAAGAGGAACTCGAAGACCCGAGCCACATACCACCAGAACTTCCTCCTGTCATGCGCTCACCACCCTCACAATTTTTGGAAACTATCTTGTCAAATGAAGATGGTGATATGCTTCAGCTAGATGAGTCTGATGGACGTGAAGAAGAAGACGAGATCATGCTAACCTTTCAAGAGGTGCTGATCAATGAGTCTCCTACTGACGCTCCTTCTCAGCCTTCCAGTGAACCCCCTCCTGTAGACACACTTTCACTGCCATTGCCGCATGGCCCAGGGATATGCCCAGATGACTATCTACTATATGGTGGATGCTGGATCCAGAAGCAAACTGTATGTCGGCTCATAATCAACAAAGACTGGTCAACAAATGAATTGATATGTCGGCAGGATGGATCACAGACCAGAACTTATTCCTTGTTGGGGATATCTTTCTGGCCATCCTTCGCTCTGGCCATAACCTTTCCATTGAAGTCCTTTGCTCTACATCAGCAACCCTTAATGGTATATCTCCTGCATCTATCAATGTTGCTATCAGGAAATCTTTGCGCTCTACTGCGAAGATCACAGAACAGCTCCTGAGTATCATTCCAACTGACACTTCATCTGATGCCGCTCAGATGTTCTTGTGGGACAAGGGATATATCACCACTTGGTCAGTCATCCAAGGAACATCTGACTCTACAGCGCATGTGATTGTTGTCACTGTTCCCGGCGCTCTTGTGGAACCCATAAATCCTGAACCAACCTTCCTTCATCTACGTGAGGGCATCAATAGCGATGCATTTTCTCAAGTCAATGGTGGCCAAAGCACTTGGCAGATCCCTCAAGATGCCTTGCAAGCTGCCTGTGATCTTATCTGGGCAAAAGCTGTTGAGGTGGACTTATTGCTTGAGTCTATTGCTTCTGTTATGCCATTAGATGTGAAGTCCTTCCCTTATCAGTCCTCCAATGGTAAATATTGCTTACTTTGATGTTATGTATTGTCTCTGACAATTCTCTTATATCTCAGGGAGTGTCGCTATTTTTTCGGTTGAGGCAATCAGCCTATTGGTAGCATCAAAAGGAGAGCGTGTTGTGACGTGTCCACTTTGTGAAGCCAAGGTACCAGACATGCGCTGTCATATGGGGTAACACATCCTTTGCGCATTGTGCAATACACCTGAGGTCATTGATTTGAAAGAAAAGGTATGTACTTTTAATACTATTTATTCACAATGCTGGTTATTCTCAATAGGTTAAAGAGACATATCTGTGTGGATTCTGTGGGCACTCAGGATGGTCCGAGTGTGCCATCACAATCACCGTTACTGCGAGCAGTGCACCTACCTGGATGACACAATGTACATATCAGCATGCCTTCAGATACAGAGCCGTCAACAACAGATTGAAAAACAAGCCTTGCCGAAACCTCCCTCTCAAGTGCACACTGTGCCATCCAGTACTCCCTCCCAAGCCTGGAAGATTTTCACGAAAGGTACCTGTCCTCGCCATTGAAGCTATCTGGTGCTACAACATGCTGGAGCATATTATGAAAGAGCATGATGAATATTCAGTTCCTGGAGGAGATCAGAGGGTGTCGAGCTGCCTGCACACATCCGCAATGATATGACACTGATTGAACTCGAGCAGAGCACCTTGCACATCCCAAAGGAGCGCTGGATCACCCCACCAAGTGTTTTGTCTGGGTCGGACAAGGAGAATGTCCCTGCATCAAGTTCCAAATGCTCTTTGACTGCATCTACTGGCTACAAGGCTGCTAAACGCTCTTGTACTTTTGCTTAATGTTCTTTTGTATTCCATTGTCGTGCACCCGCATTGTTCCCTCACAATTTGCTTGCAATCAATCATTGTTTTTGCCTTGTGCTTGTTCTTTGTCTGGATGAAAATGATTGAGCGGTTACCATATTTGGTTAAATTGGTGTTACTGTCACTGTGACAGAGGGGTGGGGGGGGGCCTCCGAAGTTGCGACAGGTGTATATCATATATTGCAAATTTGCACTGCGAGTTGGTGATTGACATATTGAGAAGACTTTCCCATAATCTTGCCGACTGTAGCTCGAGTATTTCATGCAATCTTGAGCACTTCTCCAGTGCTTTACACCTCACCATTATACCTTGTCAATATGTCTGCCCTACTTACTTTGTCGGTCCATAAAAAATCAAAAAATTTCTACTTTTTTACACATGAGTTCTTTACTACCATGTACATGCCCATAAGTCTTGCACTCATTGTTTTCACACATGGTGCTAATTGTGATTAGGATGTGGAACGAGTATATCCACTCTCATACAAAGTCACCCTCAACATCTTACCCATACAGGCTTCCTCCGTACCTCTGCCAAATATAGCTATTTATGTGCCAATAAATTTGACTTGCTAAACCAGAAAGAGATAGATCTGAGCCCGTTGATTGGTGGATTTAATTCCCGAACAACATCTGAACTCGCTTTTGCACTGGTGTGTAACTCAATATAACTCGAATCATTTACTTGTTCAAGTTCACTAGCACCGCATCACACCGCGTCGACTTGCAGCAACACTAGTCTGCCAGCAGTTGTCCGGAAAGTGCTGGGAAGTCTATGTTTGTCTGCCCGCTGTATCATGTCATAATTTAGTGCATCAGTAAATTCACACATTCCTTGTTTGGCTTTTCCGCCACTTGCCATTACTTAATTTCCCACAAGAAGTGGATAAGTCGCTCGCAAGGACAGTAGAAACCACTTGCTGCAAGTCGCCACAAGTTCAACAAGTAGATCCCTCCTCTTGTTTTGCACTTTTTCATACTTGCCTCACACTTATTTTATACTTATTTTGTACTTATGCTCACTTAGTAATTCATAAAAAACTGCATTTCAAGCAAAATTTCAAGCAAAGCAATTGTACTAATATAGAGGGAGAGTAAGCATAACAGTCTGAAACTATAGTACTAGTAGTAGCCCTAGTAGTACTCTGCTTGTCTCTAACTCTTTCTCTCTCCTCCTCTCGTCCTTTTCTCATCTTCGGTGTCCTGGTGTCGTCCACGAGTGTTTGCGCCACATCAGCACTTGCTGGCGTGTGTTGGGCGTTTGCGCATGGTGCTGGTGGCATTGGACGCAGTGTGGTGGTCATTGGCATGTGTTGGGCATTGGTGCATGGTGCTGGTGCTGGTGTTGGATGCGGCATGGTGGTGGTGCTGGGTGTTGGTGCATGGTGGTGGTGGTGGTGTTGGGCATTGGCACATGGTGGTGGTGGTGGTGTTGGACGCGGTGTGGTGGTGGTGTTGGGCATTGGCACATGGTGCTGGTGGCATTGGACATGGTGTGATGGTCGTGTTGGGTGTTGGATGTGGTGTGGTGGTCATTGGGGTATGCATTCGAACATGAGGGAGTGGCGGGTGGGACTGGAGAAAGCTGAAGGTGTGAGTGAGGAGGTGTGAAGTTAAAACAAAGGACTTACTTGGAGCTAGACAAAAAAAGTATTACTACTAGGTGGCGGCATGGTTGGTAGAAGGGTTGCAATGTTGAATGACTTGTCAAAATGTAAAATGATAATGTCACGACTCACAATTGTGACATGTCACACTTGCTCTCGAGTCTCGATGGTCCAAGAATCATGCTTGTTGTACTTGTGACAACTTGTGCCTCTTTCCATTCTTGCGTGTCACTCACTTCCTTTTTGTACTTGCAAAATTCAGGGCACAAGTTGATAAAGTGAGATAAGTGAAATTAAAGTGGGAATAAATGTTAATTTGCGAAGCAAGTGAGATTAGGGAACTGCACGGGTAAACCCCTGGGTATTGGAGGCCATACCCACACCCACACCCGGCAAAAACATGTACCTGCTCTGACGGGTATGGGTTTTTGGCGGGTACAACAAGCTCAGACCCGTACCTGCACCCGTGCAGGGTTCACCCGCGGGTACCATAGGTATCACCACCAGTGCTTAGCACATATGTCCAGCACACATCAGTGAATGCTGACGTGACTTGAACATATATGGATGGCACAAGAAGGAGGAGTGGAGGCATGGGCAAATTTGCTGGCGCGCGCTGGGCGTTCGTGCATGGTGTCTGTCGCATTGGGAATGTCGTGAAGTGCAAATGGTGGGCAACGACTCAGATCAGCATGGCTCTTGCCCGAATGAGAATCAATGGACTCATGAGAGCATGCACTGGATGTACAAGAGTGTGGGTTGGAGCCATGTGAGGGGTGCACAGGATGATGTACGAGAGGGTGTGCACAATGTATGAGAGGGTGGAGGTCTGAGAGGTGCGAGAGGGTGTGCTGGATGTACAAGAGGGTGCGTGGGATATGAGAGGGTGCGCACAATGTATGAGAGGGTGCAGCGGAGGTCTGAGAAAATGAGCAAGGAGTAAAGACAAGCAAGAATGATCAAGGATAACTCACATGACAATAGACTTCAGCTGTGGGACTTGACAATAGGTGTTGTGTTGAAGAAGATGGTCTGATTGTACCGGTTGAGTGTTTTAGAATCTAACAAGAGCAAACAATATAACATAAGCATATGCACCAAAGCATCAAACAAAGGGTGCAAACCTTGACTGATACCTGCAGTGCGGGTACGGGTAGGGGTAGGGGTATCATGACCTCAGACCCATACCCGTACCCCAACGGTACCTGTACCCATGACCCGTGCGGGTTACCCATACCCATGCAGTTCCCTAAGTGAGATTAAGGAATGTGTGAATTTACTGATGCTGTCAGTCCCCGCCATCGTGCCATCAGCCTCTCCCGCCATTTCACATTGCCCGCCATGCCTACAGACAACATATCATCGACTACAGCTCTACAGCCACCAAGTATTCCAGGTGCCATCCTGCAGAATGTCATCAATTGGACTCATCGTTAATTGCACCTACTGAAATGTGACACAGGGCCCAGGGGTGGCTGAAGTGCTGACAGGGTGGTTGATGTAGATAGCAGGGCTAGCCACTGACAGGGGTAGCAGATGGGATTAGTGTCACAGTGGCTGGCGTAGTGGCGGTGACCTGCACCAAACTGGTTCGGTGCATGGATGACTAATACTCTCCTATGAGCCCTATGTCCTATGAAATCATTTTTCCTGTGATCTGAAGTCAGACTGAGGCTAGGAGAATATTTTTCGCTTTTTTCATTTTATGAAATTATACGCGAGCAGACTGAATATTTTTGTACATTTAATTTTGTGATGAGTTTTACTTAGTCAGCCATGAGGATGACTCAGAGAGATTCTCACGCATATTGGGTGACTGTGAAAAATATGTTTGCATAAGGTTACCCTGTGGGAAAGCTTACAAATCGCCAAACACGTGTCCTATGTCATTATGCTACCAATCATTTCATCAGCCACAGATTTCACAAACATATGTACACAATATGTAATCATTTTCTCACCCTTGTCTAGCTGAGTCATCAAAGGTCACCTGACCCATGGGCTATACACAGCTCTTGCTGACTCATCATTATACCAACGAGAGTTATGAATATTTACTTTTTGACTCAAAGATATCGTGTGACTTGGTACTATCACAGTAAAGTTACAACTTTAAGTACAAGAAACTAGTAGTATAGCTACCAATTTTGTCTATATAAGGAGCTGTTTCTTGCCCAATAAATGCATGCCCAAGTGCCACTTTTACCCTCTCAGAATAAAATTATGAGTGAAGTGTGAATTGACATTCAGCAAGTGCAGTTCAAGGTTGGAGCTCACTGTGCTCAACAACCAGCACAACATATCTGAGCCCACTGTGTTGAACATCTAGCACATACCTTGAGCTCACTGTGTCTGACAACTAGCAAAGATATCTGCGTGTTATACTGGGCCAAAGTAGTCACTTGCGAGTTAGGCTTTAGCTGTTGAATAGGGGACTTGGTACTGAAAGCCAAGGACACCCGTTCCTGAGTCTGTTTAATACTCATTGTGAGTTCCTTGGCAGCAGGTTCAATATTAGGCTAAGAGTGCTACGGTAGCTCTGACTAGGTCTGACAGTAGTCTCATCTGTTTTGTTCTTGAGAGGGATTATCATTGTAACTCCACACAACTTGCTGCACTAAGTTTGTGTATGAATCATTGTTGGTGTGTGAAGTGTTAGGAGGAGTGTCTATTTGCTTTGTGTCATCGCTATACTGTTAGAGTGACTGTGTCTCTTGATATTTTGCTGTTGTGTTGTTATTGTTGTTGATCACTGACCGATCAGGTTCTGTTTCTGTTATCATTGTGTTTCATATCCATACTGTTGGATTGACTGTTGACTGTTGATTGTTGATTGCTAACCTTTGAGCAGAGCTATACATTGCTGACTGTACCTTAGGAGCAAAGACAAGCCACCCACAAACGACCACATTATTAGTCATTGGTATTTGTCTGAATCACTGACCGTGGAGATATTTGGTTTTATAGGTGTTTATCTATAGATCATTTATCTAAGAAGACAGCGGGAGTAATGATGTTAGACAACCCAGAGCTTGCCAACAAGACACACCCAGATGTGTCCCCCAGACTTTGAGGCAGAGTCTGCACAGACTTTACATAGACCAGCCATTTCCTACATGCCCTCGTAGGTACAAAGATACCCGGAGGGCCATAGGCACATGACCAAGGCCACAGACCAGGAATTTTGAGGGTCATTTGGAAGATGCTGAATTACAGCATTACTACCAAATTGCACAGGTTTGTGGCATGCTGATGCATTGAATAGTGTAACTGTAGCACACCTGTGATGCATCATTGCTGCAATTATACTACCCTTTCTTCTCACTAATGCATCGGCTCCCTCCCGTGCTGATGCATCAACCCTCCCACCGATGCATCATGATGCATAGTAGTGCTCTGCTTGCCCATTTTTCTAATGCATCTTGCCCGCCTGTTCACCCACTTGTTCCAACCCCCCCCCCCCATTGGCCTGCTCGTTCTTGCCTCCCATTGGCTCTCCCACATTCGCATACACCTACTACTTGTTTGAATGAGACAGCCAATGCTAGCACAAATCTATACTGCATCTTGCTACGTATGCATGTACTATGGGTACTAATCAATCAATGTCCATGTCTTGCTGAGTGACAAGTGAGTGGTTGAATATGTCCACCAGTGCCAAGGTGTCAGTCTGACTAGTCCTGAAGGACTTAGTGAGCCTTCGACATAATGAAGCTTGATGTTTAGCATATGCTATCAGTCCCTTGCGCTCATCATCATCATCCATGTCGTGTAAGACATCTTCTAGCCCCCACTCGTCCTAGCATGCACATCCCATTTGAAAATTGTAGGATCCTCCACATCACTTCCTTCAGCAGCTCCACCTCTTCAGCCCAGCGCATTGCCAGTGCCCTGGCTTTGCATTATTTGATTCACATATCTCATTAACTGCGAACCTTAGGCTTGAAGCTTCCAAAAAAGAAAAAAAGTACTTGTCTTCCAAAGCATTATCCTTGTCCATCTTGTCAGGTGCAGCTCCTCACATACTCCAGATCCAAGATGGTTGTCTTGTCCCCTCTGATTCCCCCCATAATAGATCTGTCATAGAGCAGATATCTGCTCGGTTTAGTGGCCACAGTGAGGAGTGCCACCCAGTCTGATTCAGCAGTGGTGCAAGAACCACAAGAGCCTTATGGGCACACTCATATGTGCTGGCGGCAGCCTCAAGCCTTGCTTCAACAGCTTTGAGTGTATTCCATGTCCTCGTATTTGCACCTTGTCCACAAAGGTTGTGATCGAAGATATGGCTCCAACACCATCTCCCAAGAATTTTTGATCAGGAGACAGGACAAAGATTGTCTACCAGCATCATAACTCGTAAGTGCCTACTCAGATATTTAAACTACCGAAACCTTACAGATGTGATGCCGAAGGCAATTAGGCCAGGAGTACAGCTGGTGAGCTACCATATCTTAGCATAGGGAGGTGGGCCACTGTGTGCCTTTGGAAATAATGACATTCTGCCGCAGACCGCAACCTTGATAACCTTTTGTACAAAATATAAATGACTGCAGACACTTTTTGGCACACACTTACCATGGCAAACACCAACCAATTTCTAAATACTTTCTTCTCATTGATGACATGGTCAGGATAGAGGATTGGTGCCTTAAAAACATCATATACCTTCCCCTTGCCTGTTTCCCATCTGATCAATCGTGTGACTTGTGGAACAAAGTTATGGTCGAATTTTGACATGAAATACTCATTCGGCATGTTGAGTATAGTACCTGCAACGGAACATAGCCCATTGATGAACGATGACCGAGCTTGCTGCATTCCAGTTCCGAACTGTGCAAAGTTTCATAAGTCAGATTGATTTAAATGATATAAAGGTATTATGAACCTGGTTATAAAAGGCATTTGTTCACATCCGAGGGTGCAACACAAAATCAATGGATGCATAGAGCTTGGTTACAAGTGTGTCCTTCTCCGTCGACTTCTTAGCATAATGATTTGGGTTCAAGATTTCGGCTGGAGGGTCAGGACAATTGGTTTGAAAAATGACCTTGTCGGGAAGGAACATTTCAGTAGTTATTGAATACTTCTTTGCCACACTGAGAATGAGCTTTTTGATGTCACTAGTCTTAGATGAAGCGCTCGCTGTAGATGGACCTGCAGATAACAGTTGGGATGCTGAAGATATCATATTGGAGGACGACACTCTAGGAGGACGCTTGTGAGAACATTTCAGCTGTTGTGCATTGAGGACATTGTTGTTCTCATTCAGCATTGCATTGCGCTGCTGAAGCTAAAGGTATTTAATATACTAAATGGAACATGTTAGGATATCAATAGAACAGCGAATGAAGCCTACCTCTTGGTAATGCTCCATGGAAGCGCCTGCACTTGGTGGAGCAACAGGCTGGTCACAATTGCTCTCATCTGCCAAGTCTGAGTCTGAATGGATGTCTGAGGATGTTGATTTCGAATCTGATTCTGAGTCAGTCATCGGTCAACAATAGAATGGCAGAGTGTGCAAAGCGAAAGGAACCTGGGAGTAGGGCTTGCAAGACAAGTCAATTATCTCAGATTACTGATATTTTATATGTTTGGGGAGTCAGGTGCCATGAAGCAGCCTGCTTTGGTGCATGTGAACATCAAAGTCCTATTAGTAAGTGATACAGAAGTGAGGCCTCAATGTAATCATACACGATTTGATTATAACACTTACCTGGATGTCGGTACACAAGTCCAGTCCTTCAATGGCACTACAGATTGTCAAGGCTGTGACCTGAATTTAGTGAAGTGAGTAGAAACACAATAAAGATGATTGATCACCGCAGCACAATGCATATGCATTACATATTACTGAGTATAATAGCACACATTGTGAGTCTTGGTCGGATCAGATGTCATGGATGGAATAAAGTTACTTATGTCTGTATTAAAATGAAGAATGCTTGAAAAGATATGACCGGACAAGAACCCTTCAAGTTGCTTTATATGGTGAAGCAATTTGTACAAATGGTTGATCCGACGTAATAATTGGAGTTGCAAGTCCTATCCCGTCTAGAGACTGTAATCAGCATCGATAACCTTCAACAAATAACTCATGTACTGAATGATTTACCAGCATATCAAGCAATTCTGAATGGCGATACTAGTCAGTGCATGACCAATATGCAGGCTTCTGGTGATGTTTGGAAGAGGCATCGGAACCACAAAAATGCCCTCTGGTTTAGTATACATTCGCCCTCCAAGCCAGGATTGTTCAGAGTTGTTGCCATTGCTAAAGGCGAAACATATGGACATGCTAAAGACTTACTGCGACCTCCCCCTCCTCCACTGTACATGGCCATTTCCTCTAGTTGTTGTGGTACATCAGCCTTCACCTCACACAAGATATATATCAGCTCGTGAGCAGACTTTGAGTTATCGGTAGTGAAGTAAGTGTAGTGTATGAGGTACCTTTCATGCTGGTATGCTGAGAAGAGTTAGACTAAGGATTGGTGGGCTGAATGAGAGCAACTTACTCTCATATGACCAATATGGTGGATATAATCTTCACAGTTGTTAAGGAAGTCGTAGTTCTAGAGGAAAGTTAATAGCCAATCAGTACTAGTAATGGACCACTACAACACTCACAATTACATATCTGAGATTCTTGACATCTGTGATGCCAGTAATGCAATGCAACCACGTCATGTACAGAACAAGAGAATAACATAATAGGAATAGACGACATATAGCACATTGCACAATCAATAACATGACAACAATAAAGAGACACAAGCGCATCCAACACAACAAGGAACAGAGATTGGACGACCTCATATAAAAAACATAATTCATGGCATGAACAAAGGGCATCGCAGTCCAGGAAGACAGGTACCAAGTGCATTGAATTCCTCAAGAACCCAATCATGTTTCTGCCTGTGGGAATGTTCAATAGATTGAGGGAGTAACAAATAAAACCTACTGTTCTTTGTCGCTATGGATGGTGAGGGCTGGCCAGCTGTCTTGGCAAAGGTATTTGGTGATGTCATCTGCAACATGTTTCAAGGATCATCCCGACAAATATAAGTACCTTAGCGTTCTCAGAGCTGATATGATCAAGATGCCTGATCAACTTAGCACGCTTCTCGAAGTCACTGCAGACTTCGACAATCTGCTAAACATTATGGTGGGCAGTGAGTTCCATAGACCCAATGTTGACCTGAATCATGTCTTTTAAAAGTCCTGTAAATACTGAAATTAATCATGCAACCACAATATGTTGAATGTTTACATTTGCAAGTTTCTGCACATCCTTCGGCCACGTAGCACTAAACATTAGTGTCTGACGATCAGGGTGAATCTGAGATACAATCTTGCGTATCTGGGGCTTGAGTCCAACATGTGATCGGCCTCATCCATGACTAAATATGTGACACAACGAAGATGGGTCTTTGATGTCTCCAGCATATCAGTGAGCTGTCCAGGAGTGGTGATCACAACCTCAATGCCACATTGCAGGTCACGAATTTGAGAACCTTTAGGAGCGCCACCATAAATGGTGTGAGTGTTGCGGATGCGAGAGCTTGAGGCTATGTACGGACAGTGATATATAATATTCAATATTCAACATTCACTGTCATGTGACGATCTTGAGTTCATCCAGATGATCCCGGATCTTTAACGGGCCATCATCTACACCGTCATCAACACTCACAAAGGGCTCTACAGATGGACGATCTCTGTCGCTGTCGTTATCTTTTACTTATCACTTGCCTCATTGCTCACATATCAGCTCTATACTACCAACTCTTCCTAACCCCACGCACCAGTATCCCATACCATATGTCTGCCTTGACAGGTCATGCATGGGTGCTCGAGCTCCTCACAGGCCACCCAGACCTGAATTAGACACAATCTAGGGGTCAACCTGGAAGTGTTTGAAGAACTGCTTCAAGTTCTAAAGACTAATGGATACGTCCAATCTCGCAATGGTGTCACAGTTGAGGAACAACTCGCTATTTTTTATATATGTGTGTGACTGGTCTCTCAACCCGCCATGTTGGCGAGCGTTTCCAATGCTCTTCTGACACGATCTCATGGTAAAATCTTCCTCTCCAAAACTCTTAGCCCGTGAGTATATACTAATTTGTATTATGTATGTAGATACTTCAAGCGCATGCTTATGTTCTTCTCAAACAACCCTTTCTACTCCTCCCAAGTCAAATTTCCGACGATTAATTCCCCCATCCCTTTGTCAATACAAAATGACCCCCGCTTTCATTTTTTTGACAAATGTATTGGCGCAGTCGACGGTACACACATCCGCGCATTCACGACACTCAGTGATCAGGCCTTTATGCATAACCGGAAGGGTTATATATCTCAGAATTGCCTTTTTATATGTGATTTTGATTCTTTGGTCATTTACTCACTTTGTGGCTGTGATGGCTCATCTGCTGATGCAGCACTTTGGAACGATGCACGCCAACATGACCTGTGGATACCAGGAGGAAGATACCTGCTTGCAGATGCAGGGTTTGGCACCTGTGACTCATTATTGGTTCCATATCAGGGTGTGCGCTATCACCTCAAAGAATGGTGTCAGGCATCTCTCACGTCAGTTTTTTCTTTTATTTGTTATCTTGCATTTGACATGTATTCAAGCCCACAGAACGCTAAAGAACTTTTCAACCTTCGCCATGCTTCACTGCGCAACGTAATCGAGCACATATTTGGGGTGGTCAGACGCCAATGGCGCATCTTACAACTACCTCCAGAGTATGGTATGGATATCCAGGCGTGCTTACCATTGGCCCTATGTGCTTTGCACAATTTCATCCATCGTCGCGACCCCAACTTCAGTCATGATTTTGACTTAGATGGTGAGATATTGGATATCACTGGTGATGATGACATGGATGATGGTGTGCACTGGTTGCCTGAGAGATTGCAGGGGAATCTGGCTGATGGGCTGGCAGATAGTAGGGAGAGGAGGAGAGCTGATCAGCATCGTGATGAAATAGCGGCTGCCATGTGGGCAGATTACTTAGAAGAACGAGCTTGGTGTGGACTTGAAGTACCGGCACCAATGTAAGACTTAGTAGGCAGTATCATTCTTGTTGAATTACAGACTGTAGATGGACAACAATTGTACATATTGGTAACAGTGAGACTTGAACAGATACTTGTAGTATGACCGGTGACCTGCACCAAACCGGTTCGGTGCATGGACGACCAATACTCTCTCATGAGTCATATACCCTGAAATACCACTATGAAACCCTTTTCCCTTTTATCTGAAGTTGGACTGAGGCTAAGGGAATATTTTTTTTGCTTTTCTTTTTATTTTTCAAGTCTATATGCCAGCAGCCTGAATATTTTAGTACATTTAATTCTGCGATGAGTTTTGCTTAGTCAGCCATGGTGATGACTCAGACAAAATCCCACACATGTCAGGTGACTGTGAAAAATATTTCCCACATAAGTTGTCCTGGAAAAACATTAGTAAACCCCTAAATACTAGGCTCGCGTCATTCTCACCCTTCAAACAAAGCAAAGCAAAGACAGCCACACACAGGATTCATATCATGTGACACTTCTTACTCTCTTTCTGGATTTGTCATCAGGGGTTGGACAGGTCACATGACTTAGCAAAATACCCAATGACTCACTATGACTCACTATGACTCACCTTGCACATATGACTCATTATGACTCTTAATGACTCTTGAATACACTAGTAGCACAGCCACATTTATTGTGTATATAATGACCCCAGTTTTTGAAATAATAACAAGCAGATACCAGCAGGTAGTAGGGTGTTTCTCAGCCCAACTAACACTAAGTTGTGAAGTAAGGTGTGATAAGTGTCAGTACCAGTGTCAAGAACTGTTTCAAGACTGAGAGGAACATTCTCAAGAGACAGTAATACTGCAAGCTCATCATACTGAACGACCCGCTGTGAGCTCACTGTGTGCAGCAACCAGCAAGCAAGGTACAGCCACACTTTTATTCTGATTTCTATTATTCTTTTTCTTTTCTTTTACTTTCACTGACCTTTGGTGTTCTTTGTCCAAAAATACTGATCCAAAATATTCGTGTTGTCTCTACGTCCACCTAAGACTCAGTAGTAGCATAGTGGGGAGACTTTAGGAATTGATAGTGAAGCTTGACCTCACTCATCTGAGTAGTGATACTGAGCCAAGATATTCTGTGCCTGCTAGGCTTTAGCCGTTGAAGAGGGGACTTGGTAGTAAACCCAAGGACGTCCGTTCCTGAGTCTGTTTGAATACTCAAAGAAGAGTTCCTTGACAGCAGGTTCAATATTGAGCTAAGAGTTCTACAATAAAGCATTTGACTAGTCTTGACCTTTGATTCTACCTGTTTTGTGCTGAGGGAGTTTATCATTGTAATTCCGCACCATTTCTTTTGGAGTATAGTTGGTACGAGGCACTGTTGTTGAAAGGGAACTTGAGGAAGAAACCCGTATATTCTTTTGGTCATCGCCATACTGTCAGACTGACCATTGTCTGTTTGTTTTCTGTCAAGTCCATAGATTGGATTGACCATCGTATTACTGATCTTGCAGAACTATCCTTAGCTGAACATACCTTGGGTAGTATACAACTAGCCACCCACGAACGACCACGTTATCAGTCATTGGTATTTGTCTGAATCGTTGACCATGGAGATATTTGTTTTTATAGGTGTTTATCTATAGATCATCTATCTAAGAAGACACCGGCACCATGAAAAAGACTAGTACTATTAACTACTTACAAGGTAGTACTGGTAGCACCATGACAAATGACGGAGAGCTTCCTCCATGCCCACGTGGCCCTAAATTCTGTACCATGAAAGTTAGCGAACACAACTGCTTCAGTTGGGTTTGATGATAGGTAGTCCATAAGGTCCATAACATCATCCATACTCAAACCCTTGGTCTGAGTAAGCAAGTTGATGGCGCATCCAAGGTCACTGGAAGGAGGATGGTCTGACACGGCAGTGTGGATGCCGGCCTCGGAGGTTGTGGTGAGGCTCCTGATGATATGAGGCAAGATGTCTGCAATTGACGTTAGCGCCGCACTACCCTCCTGCTGGGCCGCTACAGATGCCGAGGGAGCACAGGACCACTTCTGTGATTGCCATTCTCCTTCATTTGGCAGTGCGCTAAATTTGCACTTAGCCCGGCTGACACTTGTCAGCCCCAAGTCGCTCATAGTGGAGGAAAAAGTGATGATACAGTCCACCCACTGGTAGGTGGCCGGGAGTGTGAGCTCGAGGATGGAGGCATCATGGATGCCTGGGCCAGTGGAGACAATTGATCTCGTCAGTAGCAGACACGAGCTGCATCAAATTCATGGTGTTATGTGCAGCAGGAGTCAGAGGATAAGGTGGAGGGGGCATCATAACAGCGCTGGAAGATGACGACTCAGAAGGTGCAGCTGGGACCATCAGGCCGGCCTGGGGCTGACACTTGACAAACTTTCCTTTTGCAGTGCTTGGCCTATGGGGCATGATCTGGTCGATTGTGTTGAAGTGCAAGAACCCCTTAGTCTTGAATGGTTTCGCAGCGGGACTGTTCTAGTATTGCAGGTATTTTAATGACAGGGTAGTTAAAAAATGGGTGCATTGACTTACCTTGACATATTTCTCCCAAATGTCCCCATGTGCATCTGTAATTCCTGCTCCAAGCTTGTTACTCCATGAAAAGCCTGATGTTTTCTTGATGTTGATGATGGCGTTGTAAGAAGCCTTTAGCTATTAAGACATAGTTACAGTAAGCTGCGGCTGGCAATGGATGATTGTGATTGTGCTTACATTGGTCCACTTTGTCTTGCAGACATTTGCAGTCTTTTCCCCTCCACGCTGATTAGGAAACACCTGACTGATATCAGCAGCAGCTCCTTGAAAGGTCGACTTTTTGAAGCTCATGGTGTCCCCAGCCTGCGCCTTATGGGTGAGGAGGTACTGGAGGAATCTTGCTTCTTCATCATGTGTCCAATGTGCAGGAGCTTTACAACTTCTATCCAATCTTGGTAGCATATCTTTGTCTTGGATAGGTCCCTGTAATCTGAGGGAATGAGTAGATGATACAGAGCCATCGCTGAGAGACATGGTGGTGGTATGATTAGATGCGATAACTTTTCGAGCGGGACGATGTGACGTAATAGCCTTTCGAGTAGATTTACCCATATATCTTCCCCCCATGCCCCCCATTGAGGCTGATGATTGATAGGAACTTGTAGATGAGGAATCCGGGATCATCCAGATGAACTCGATATCGTCACATGACAGCGAATATTGAATGTTGAATATTACATAACACTGTCTGTACATAGCCTGACCTATTGATACATCACCAAAAGCCAACACATCAATGATCACCATTGCGACCACATATTCAGATAGATGGATCTCACTTTCCATGCTGTTGCCTGAAAGGACGCAGAGCATATGGGTGCACAGTAGAACGAACAACATTAAATTATACTTGAAGAGACTTGACACAAAGGAACATGTCCATATCCACGGTGTGCATAATGAAGTAATCTCCATTGATTTCTGGATCTTTGGCGAGTGCAGCACCTCAGATAATCAACCAGACCGAAATGATCTCAGATGATGACCAAGGTTTTGCACGTACACGCCACAATCCCAGATCAACATCCCACCTTCGATGAATACCGATACCAGCATCATAAGGATGTATAAGGGCCAGAGGGAAATGAGTATTACCAATTGAGCAGCCAAACAAGTATACAAGCCGAGCGATGAACGGTTTGCCAGTAGTTTTGACAATGACGCAATCAAACCTCGGTGATTCATAAAATTTTGGGCTGCACCGAAGTAAGTCTTGGTGCATGCGCCAATCAACCATGGACTCATAATTCACCCACAGGAAGCGGAACTCTGTAATCTACAAGAAAAATCATTGAGGATGGTCAATTGCAACATAGAGTAAGATAGCGCACCTCATCCTCGGCTCCGGGACAAAGGGCCCTTCCATCTGGTAAGGGAATGTCATTCTGCGGTAAGAACACATTCAAAAAGCCATTTAGCTTTGTCTGAAAGTCGTTGAAGGCCCGGTCAGTTTCATGTGCGCATGCAATGTCTGAAAAAGAGTGTTGGCCTTGCTTCGAACCTAAGTGTGCATGGATGACAGGGTCTGCTGCTAATTCGATATCCAGAGGTTCATTTGTCTCTGGGTCATTGGTAGCCTTTCGAACATAGTCGTCAAGCTCATCGAGCTCGGTACGCATACATGCCAATGTTAAAAGCCAATGATCATAGTTCAAGATCTGTAACTTGTAAGTAAAATATTAGTCTTGTACACTGCAATATGATGAACCTGAGGAGCAATGTCCTTAAAGTTTGTCCATTGAAGGTAAATTTTCCGTAAAGCGCCATGCATCTTCTCATTCAGCTTGGTGTTGTAGTTGTGTGTCGCACCTTTGGCCAAAATATCGTTGAATATGTGGGTGATCATGTGCTTTTTCGGAAAGTTCCAATTTTTATTCATTTCAGGCTGTGACTGAGTAATATATTCCTATTAACATCAGATGAGTCAAACAATTACTGAAAATGATTAATGACATCTGAAAAACTTATATCCATCAATTCTGAGAACTTAACCAAGGTCGCCCTTCCAGCCACAATAGTCTCCTTGGTGTGAACTTTGAATGAAGCATAGATGTTGAGCTCGAGATAATAGTGGATGCAGCGTAGAAGGAGGTATCCTATCTTAGACTTTGATTTGAGTAGGACATCCTGCACTGTAAAGAGAACAAGCTTTTATTTAAAGTCTGTGTCAGTACAAAAAATCATATTCAAAGTTGGCACTCGTACCTTTGAAATATCCTCGTGAAATGAACCATCGTTGAAATTGACCAACATCACAGCCTTAAAGTGTGTCAAGTTGGGCCATCGTGGAATAGCATCAAAGCTAAGGCAGTAAGTCAGCACCACAATGAGCTCACATAACATTTAATTTACATACTTTGCATCGAGTTTGGTAGCAGCTTCCTGTCCAAGATCAGAGATCCAGAATAGAAGCTCCTTCCATAGATGATCCTCCCATAATCACTCATGATTCATATGCAGGCAATCAATAGAAAGCGCGTGATGAACATCAGTAAGAAAAAATTTCGAAAATACATTCTTTTAATTCGACGAAATCAACAAGTCTGTCAACAGTGGCACAAAAACACGTACCTCAACATTTTGGAGTGAGCATGCCTTTAGATCCTCTGCCTTCTCTTTTCCATACATTTTGCTCTTGCGGTGCAAAGGACCTGTTGGGAATCGGCACTCATGCGCAATACAAAGACGTGATTGTCTGACTGTTTGTCTCAAGGAACTAGACAGACTGGGCATGGAAACTTGCCCTTCAGACCATGAATTAATGCCATTACACACCTATAGTAGATAAGCCTGATAGTAGAGCAGTAAACTAATGGTAACACATACTTTTCTTCATAATCTCCGCTTAAAATCAATATCAGAGGCCAGAGACGGTGCTGAGTCTGATCCCCGCATTCAAACCAGTAGCCATTTTTTGAGTGCAGCTCGATTGACTTGAGAAGCTGGTAGAAGGATTTGTGCCACACTGCGTTTTTGAAGTCTATAATGCTCTTCTTTCTTGTATGTTTTTGATTCTTAGCAACCTAAAAATGTAGTAAGTAATAGTAGAGACACATCATAAGATACTAACAATCGGCAACCAACCAACAATGCGACCTCCTCCTAGGGTCATATTTCCGTTGTGAATATGAACAGGCAGGTTTGCAATGCATGCAACAATCAGATATCCTTTTGCAGTCCCAAAAGTAGACAGTTTATTTTTGTCAGCATACAGAATGAATGTGAGCGGCTTTGCATCTGGCGGAAGTTGAGACTACAACAGTAGTAATGTTGACAGTTTTTAAGTACAATACAGGAATCAGAACCTGCGAAACATACTTGTGCATTCCAGAAGGCATCAGCAGTCCATGGTTCATCAATGAAGCGGACGAACTGTTCTCCATTAAATTTGGAAAGTCATTGAGCATCAAACATAAAGTGAGGTGCGAGACGGCTGTCTCGCAATAAATCAAGCACCCAGTCCCAGAGAGGGCGGTAGTGCATGTCAAACTCATGTGTCTCATTGTCGTACTCAACAGATACTACATCCTTTTGAAACTAGTGCACACTACATATTAATGAGGTTTGATAAATGCACAAAAAGGAAAACAATCACCGGTGTATACCGCTGCAAAGCTATTTCCCACAGTGAGCGAACCTCATTGTGACTTTGCAATGTAAATTTGTCTGCGCCACTGGCAGATCGATGCACAAGATCAAGTAATCAGTTCGTCTGTGCCTTGGTCATTGCAGCTTTGAGTGCAATCTCTGCAACTTCGAAGTCCAGTCACGTCTGGAAGGGTTCCCATGGTGCGTCGTTACAAGGTACCTGACCCTCTGAAGAGCAGCTGTGAGAAAAATCTGCAAAGTGATGTACAACGGAAGGAAGTTTGCTATGTGGATGGTATTCAACTTTGATATCATCAAGCTTGTAAGCCTGAGGGAGCTCGTTGGGATGATTGAGATCAAGAGTGTCAGGGTCAGGTAAGACAACAGCATCGAAGTCGATCGATAGGCGTCTACATGGCGACAACCCTTGCATGTCTTATATAGATAAAATTTAGTGGGTCTTGCAAAGTTGAACAGCAAGGCAAACATACCAATGTCATTCTCTATGTCCTCCTTTTCTGATATGTCACCTTCGTCTTGTGCTGCCCATATCATGAGAAGGTTTACTATATAGTTATACCAGAATGGTCAGATACATGATAAAATCACTGATAGCATGTGTGCTCACCCATGGATCCAGACTGTGTGCCTTTCAAGACCTCATTGTTGTTTGCAAAGTCTTTGACACTCCTTTTGATGTGCTGTACCATTCAAATTATAACTGTTAGTACATTAAAACATCATGATTCAATAGCTTACCTGTTTGCTCAGCAGTCCGAACTATCTTGGCAAGTTCTTCATCCTCACGTTGTTCCCATTCTCTCTTTTCACACTTCTTTAAGTGCGATGCTAACCCACAGGCTCGAATTGCTGTACCCAAAAGACTGCACTCAGTGGTCTTTGATGTTCACTGCCACTTTGCGGGCAGTGTCTCGGGCATTGGGGTGTATCTTGGGCAATGGAATCAGAGAAAGGTCACGGTGAGCGCAGCACATATGCCCGACTATGTAATAATGACTTAGAGCTTATCGTAACAATATTGAAACTCAGTTTCGATCTAGTAATCACGACGTAATCTGATCATAATGGTGGTCATAATGATTCCAAGGCACATTATAATGCCAGAAAAAAATCTCTGACATATGATGTGCTGATTCTTATTATGATTGATGGTCAGACAGCATGTTACATGAATGATGTATGGCCAGATCTGTGTCATATTCAGGAATACTTGTCAGGCTTCACCTTGAGAAGGAACAATTAATCATTTGGCCATCGTTGATATGGATCTTGATGTGTCTCTTCTTTCAACTTGCTGTTCTTAGTGTTCAGAATTCTATCTGTCTTGATGTATGTGTAGACTTTAGTCATCCATACACTGCCATATGCCATGGTTGCAGATTAATATGTGCTATCAACTTGCCCTACTACTATGCATGCCAATTTGTGCCCTCTGCATAGATGTGCAGGGTACCTGGGCTGACTTGACATGCAATGTGAATGTGAGTGTGCAGGGAGAAATGCTAGATTTGAAGATGACCGTCAATTCTATCATTGCCCAATTGTCTATGCTAGCCAATGAAGTCACTCATGTATATTTGGAAGTCAGTATGGAAGGTACCTCTCACCGCCCCGTATCCCTTCACACATTGCGAACAGGCATGAATACACACAAAAACCACTCGATGTGCTTTTACGCCCATCTTCAACGGGGGCGGCAACGTATCGACACACAAGTCAAGGTGTTTGTATACTCACTCATATTCACACTAACTTCTGATCAGCATCCCTAGACTACAAACTTGTCCAAGAACACCATCCTGATTCTGCCCATGTGCAACATATTCCTGCTTCAGAATGACACTCCCACTTTCAATCCATAACTGCTGCATATGAAGTTCTGAGTCACAGGAGTGCAGTCTAAAACCTTGCCCAAGCTCGCAGTTTTTACAGCTTTAAACAGTTCTCAGTTTGATAGGTTTTGTATGAATGAAGCTTTCTGTAGTATTACCCATAATAGCATGGTTGACTATTAGCTATTTGTGCCCTCTTCCTGGTTTCCTTCAGAATCAGAATCAGTGAACTCTGCATACTCAGGTCCATCCTCATTATCATGTTTCTCCCCTTGTGGTTCCCAGTCACAAACTCCATGAAGAGCATGAGTCGGTGGGTTGAACATGCCTCCCATGTAGAGGTATCCTGCATGTCCCAACAAGCCAGCATTATGAGGTAGATCTTGTAGGTCCGTAATCAGTGAAACCTGACCATCTTCAAGGTGGAATGGCTGTGAAAGCTCCACTGTCAAATTATGATCACTCTCAAGAGCCTCAAACTGTTGTTGCATAAGCTGGTATACATCCCAGAACAATTCAGATGAGACAGGAGGCTTGCCAAGTGCAGCATAGAAATTCTGTGCTTGCCTCTTGAACATCGGTGGCACAAGCTCAAATACAGGATGATTGGGAGGTGCATAAATTCCTTCTACCTCGTCAAGGAGATCACCAGGTATGGGAACCTTGAAAATGATGTGCACTCATTGAGTACATAGTTATTCAGTTAGTTGGTGACTTGAAGATAAATATGTACCCAAAACTAACAGCAGGGCTTATGTTGATTTGCTCGTTGAAGACTGGCATCAGCCATGAGTAGAGTAGAGAGTATTAGTAGGTCACACCAAGCCAGGCTTGGACTAAAACAATTGTTCACCTTCGCAACATCGTAAGGCACAAGACATTCAGCCATCACTTTGACAAATTTGTAAGGCACGAAAAAAAATCTACTACATACACTGCTGTCGGTCAAGTAATGAATGTCGCACTCAGGTGTGGTTGGGGGTCTGGCAGGGGAAAAGCCAAACAAATGCCTTTTTTATGAAAGCTGATCGTTGTTGTTCGAGCTAATCACTCTTGCTTTCCATACTGAAATGTCTGATTTTGGCAAATAGCTGATCGTGAGTGTCTGAGTCACCTTTGATTTTCAGCAATGCCGAATACACTGCTGATATAACAGCGATGATGCTTCGGAGGTGTATGTGGGCGATAATGAAAACTATGGCCGAATCTCCTCCACAACGGATATAACTTGGTCCGGCTCCAGCCAGTCAACGTTGACGTCATTGTGAAGGGAAGGAAGTGCGATAAGAGTATATATATGTTTATCCGTTTTGCTCGTCTGCGTCTTTTGTGAGCAACTTCATGACGACTGCCTTGAAGTACCGTTTTAGCTGCGCCTTAAACCAGCTAATGTTGTCAATTCCCATTTCACCATAGCAAGAACACAAAAAACTCACGGAGGCACATGCTGCACGACACCCTGCAGAAGTTCACAGCCTAGCCATCGTTGGTTTTGGAGTGGGCTCCGCATTCTACTTCCTCCACCGCTTCAACAATCTCAAGTTATTGAGGGGGCATTCTAAACAATAGTAACAGAACGGTGCTCACCTGTACCACGGCGGATGATGCATCAGCAATCAGGTATCCTCCTCCAGGAGGACGATCAAGAATATTGGGTCTAGAATCACCAAACAACACTGCATGCATCACCCGTCGAAGCACCTCATCTCCGTCTGGCGCAGCACAGGCTCAGTCCGCAGGTCTAGGGAGCCCATTTTGGCCCACTCAGGGACTATCACATTCCGCCTTTCAAACTCCTCATCGCCACTTATGGCAGAGGTGCGTTGCGTTGCGGAAACCCGCTTAACCGATGTAGAAGGCTGACCTTTGCCAGACCAGTGGCAGGAGGGTCGCTGGAATTTGCTGGATATGAGGTCGCTGGCTTTGTCGTTGGGCATAGAGTTGTCAGGAATGGGTCCCGGCTTTGAAGGATCAGTCCAGTGTTCGACCTGATGGTACGGACCCTTGAAATTCACGCCCACGATCCAAATCAGGAAAATATATGACTCTAGGTCGTGCGAATTGCACCATCAGTTTACCTGTCGTACAACCAAGGGCACACAGCAGTCGACCAATGACCCATGATGCGGCCTTGCAGCTCCGCATCTTGAAACTGTTGTATGTCATTAGTGAATAGTTCGTGAAATAGTAGGCACATACTTGATTACACCACACGTCCGCCACATTCCTAGCATTGTCTTCACGGACCCCTCGTAGTATAAGCTCATCTCGTACCCTGCGCCTGGCTTCCGCTATGTCATCCTGGAGGTCCGCCGGTCTTAAGCGAGATGGTGAGCCATCCTCTAGTCGCGCTTTCAACCATCGTGTTCCATTTTCATGCATAAGGGATGCTATCGCTTGCAATTCGTCGTCATTTACCTTTTGATTAGCAGCAGAAACCGCCTCTTTGAGCAACGAGAACGGATCCCGATAGTGGCCTTCCTGGACAACGAGGAGCTTCGTTTTGTTGATGATATCGTCTGTGATGAAATCAGGCTTGGCATGTGCAGCGTGCAAAAAGTAGCAATTTATCCAGGTTACCCTACCACCATGTCATCGTGAAGGTCCGCCGGTTTTAAACGAGATGGTGAATCATCCTCTAGTCGCGCTTTCAACCATCGTGTTCCGTTTTCGTGCATAAGGGATGCTATCGCCTCCAAGTACAAAGTTTGATGGACATTGTTGATCTGGCAGAGAAGACTGCGGGTCATAATGTGTGTCTGAGTATGTCACTCATATTAGTGTACTGTATGGCATCCCTAGTGTGCGCCTCACCTAGGTTCTCTGCAGTGTCGCCGTTTAGACAAAGTCCCATTTGCCTTCAGCTTCAGGCTACCTACACATCCCCTTTGGAAGATAGGTCCGGATGTCAACTAGATATGACCTGTAAAGCTTTCGAACAGTGATGAGGCCAAGCTCAAGTTGTCTTTCCACTCCCTTCAAGGATCGTGCGTCTTTCTTGATTCTAAGCTTAAACAACACACGAAGAGCGGAGGCCCGACCTAGCAATAAACTTCTGCCGCTCAAGGTCTGTGAGGTCTTGACTATGCACATGGGAGAGGACCATCGACTGAGTTGGTCTCGTTAATCGGATGGACTTACAAAACCATCGATGGATTGTGATCGATTAGGATCAGTTACTACGTAGTATGGTAGTACCAGGTGATTGAAAGTCCGCAGATTGTTTGTTCATGTTTGTTGTGATATGCCAATGTCAATTCCCCATTACTGCCGACACGCATCACTACTACTTTGGGCGAAATTACGGCAAGTACGATTCTCCGCGCCTCATTCGCTGCACCAACAATAGACTAGATGACTCGGGTAATACAATCGACCTCAATCGGACCAGTTCCCACGAAGGGGAGAAGAGTTCTGGTAGGTTTTCGTAATCAGCGGTATTGAAGCGCAAGTAGTCACCTAATCAATATTTAGAATCAAGTTGAAGCATGGTTAGATTCGGTAAGCGCGTTACGCGTGTCGCTGCCGGGGACTTACCGCTATCCAGCGACCCACACAACCGGTCGTAGCGCCGGTGCCTAGGCGAAGGCTGCCTAGGCCTGTTCCGCCAACCCGCCGTCTCGTGGCGATGATCAAACATACCGTCCGCCGCGCCGTTAACAAAATGAAATCAATCCTTCGCGTAAGTGCTCTGTTTTTATTCGAACGTTACTTTGACAAGCTTCTAGGTATGAGTCGGCACACTCCATCACTGTACATTACACACTGACGCGTGCCCGGTGCCGTCAACTTCCATTCAAGTTGTACACTATAATCACAACCACAGTAGAGCATTCTCCCCATTCAATGTATACATCGTTTTACTCTACATACTACGCACGATACCCAGTGGTAGTTGACCTCAGTACTATATCAAAATACCCGATGATCGATCGCGCCTCAGGCCTCAGGGGTGTACCTATCTTAGGATCTTGTGAATTTTAAATTAAACGATAATCAAATAACGGCGCGATATAAGTTATGTAATCACCTCACTTCCCTTTAGCCACCGTCACCGTTCACCTGCACCAACCAATGGACATGCGTCTGCAGACTTATTCACTCCCATCACCATAGGTCCCGAAAGGTTAAATGCAATAGACTCCCTGGCGAAGACAAGGTGGGTAATATTCAAGCAACCCTGCTGACAATTATCTCATTTATTCTCATTATTTCAGTGCCAGGTACAGGTGATTACGTTTTCCTTATATGCTTAACTGCAACGTTCTGAAGATAAACATCAGCACTGCTTGTCTAAGAACTATCCTTGCACGTTAGTGTCTTTCTATATTGAATTGTTAAGCCGCGAGCCGACCCGTTACCTAGCCATTTCGTCCAACAAGCAACCAGCGAAAGAAGCGTAGCGCGCCCGGAGGCCGAGAATACATTAACAAGCTCAAGGTTAGCTTTGGGCACTCCTATCTCGTCTCGTATCTCTGATGTTCGATTGTCGATCTGTCTATCTCTTCGTCGCTGCCGTTGCCTTGCCTGCTCGCCACTCAGTACCTCTCCCAAGTGTATGAATACCCTTTCACACCACTTTTTTCTGTCAAGAATTTCTCCTACGCGTAGCGCCCGTGCAGCATCTCTGACACCATCCACACAAACTCCCTCAGAGGTCACTCGTATTCAGAAGCCGGTACAACCTATGGCTTCTCCGCAACCTGATCCAGAACGTGATCTCGAGATCGATACAGCTGCTGCAGAGGCAGCCGCTCGAGCCGCTCGCCGCGCCAGGCGTCAAGCCCTTTTAGCCAAGGACTCCGGGTTAGCTAGTGCCAATAAGAGCGTCAGCCCCAGCCCTGGGCCTAGTAGTGCGGTTCAACCGCAACCTGTTGCATCTGTGTCTGATACACTTCAGCCCCACAGTGCTGTTGATACTTCCGCAAGTTCAGCAGCCGACACCTCTAAAGTGAGGCATGATTCAATGAGTGAGGTTCTCTCCAAAAAATATCTCGCGTGGATTAATATATTGTATCATGCAGGCAAACGAGATTCACCATCTCCACAACCAGACGATAGTATCTTTGAACTTGCTAAGGACGAGGACGATGAAGATGTTCGTGCGAAGATGCAAGATGGTGCACCAGATCAGATATCTGCTGCCGACTATGACCCCAGCCTAGATCGCCGAGAGGACGAACAAAGGCGAGTACTCAAAGACGAACCCATGGATGTAGAAACTATCGAGGAAGAGGAGGAAGATGAAGAAGAGGACGATGTCGATGACATGTTCACAGCAGCTATAACCGAGAAGAAGCGAAAGAAAGTCAGAAAGTTGTTGTATGTTCTCACTATTTTGTCCGTCAACGATGTCTGACTTTGTATGCAGAAGAAAGCAGCACCCACCCTTATCACAACGACGTTAGACTCCGCCTCAGACCATGAGAGTCATTACCAAGTTATCCTTGGTGAGCAACTTGATGGTGGTCGGTACCAGGTCTTCTCTCTCTTGGAAAGGGAATATCTTCCAATGTTGTCCGGGCACGCGTTCTTCAAGATGCAGAAACCGGTAAAGAGGTGGCTATCAAAATCATCAGGAGTCAGGAATCTATGTTCGTACATTTTCGCTATATGATACTTCTGAGTATGCTAAAGCAACATCCAGGCATCGTGCTGATCTGAAGGAAGTGCAGATATTGAACAAGTTAAAACAGGCTGACCCAGAAGACTAGAAGGTATGTCTTACCAGGCAGTACTACGAAGTGTTGTAGGATGTGAAAGCAAATTGGTGTGACAGATATATCTATCTCAGCCAACCTGTAGTTAACTCTGGTCCCAAGTGTGTTCAGGTTCGCTTTGGCAAAGTTCGAGACTCGACGAAAGGGGTTTCACCCTCCTACCTTCTCCGAGTCACGCGCCACAGACGATAGCGAATTTCATTTTGTATCCAAGCATGATTTCCATGCGTCGGCGCAGTAGCTCCCTGCAACGGTTCCGACGAGCATCATTCGTCCCTACCCTACCCGGCGGAAGTCAGACGCAGGGAACAGGACTCATCGTCGC